>NC_092807.1:36764313-37070678 GCF_040954645.1 Diabrotica undecimpunctata | reverse complement strand
ATTATATAATAAAAAAATTACATAGTTGGAACATCCAAGGTCACTGTTTTTTCTTCATTAAAAACTTTTTTCAAAATAGAGCTTTCAGAGTTAGGACAAACAACACAACATCAGATATAATGTATCCAGAAAATGGCATTCCTCAAGGCTCGATTATAAGTCCTACGCTCTTTATAGTGGCAATCAATGATATTCTCAAAAATCTAAAATCGCCTATAAAAGCACGCATCTACGCGGATGATCTTGTAGTTTTTTGCAAAGGTAAAAATGAACAAAATATATTTTGTCACACACAGAACTTTATACAACACTTAGAACTCTGGTCACAAAAAACAGGTTTCTGTTTTTCCACTGAAAAAACTCGTTTCATCCTGTTTTCTAAGAAAAATATCACGAACACCCCCAACCTAAGACTATGTGATGAGAACCTAAAACGTGTAACGTCAATAAAATTCTTGGGCATGACATTCGAAGAAACTCTAAGCTGGAAACTTCATATAACAAATTTAATCTTATCTTGTCACAAGCGATTAAATCTTCTAAAAACTCTGGCCAATAAAGAATGGGGTGCGGATCGCCAAACACTTTTAATGTTATACAGAACATTAATCAGATCAAAATTAGATTGTGTATTCTACAGCCACTAAGACACTGCTAAAAAAACTTGACAGTCTTCACAACCTATCTTTACGTATAATAACTGGAGCTTTTCGCACAACACCAATCGAAAGTATTTATTGTGAAGTTGGTGAACCGTCCTTAGAAGACAGAAGACTTTATCTAAGTGTAGCATACGCCGCAAAAATCAGGTCTAACCCAAAAAACCCTACTATTCACAATTGTTTTACAGACAAATTCCCAAATCTCTTCATAAATAAGCCAAGAACTGCCAAACCTTTCTACGCAAGGATTAGAAGCTATTTAAACCAATTAAACTACACGTTCCCAGAATGCTTTTCCTCCCAATCGTCCTCAATTCCTCCATGGCAAATAAAGAACCCTCAGTGCCTAACCCGCCTCATTTCTTTCGACAAACATTCAACAAACCCACAGTTAATCAAATCTGCGTTCAACGATATGCTTCACAACTACAAGGATTATACACATATATACACAGACGCATCTAAATCAAATGAAGGTACTGGTGCTGCAGTCATAACCCCAACATCGACAAATAAATATAAACTCCCTTCAGAGTACTCCATTTACTCTGCTGAACTATATGCTCTATACCAAGCCACCATTGCTGCCAACACATCCAATAATACCAATAGTATTATACTCACAGACTCTCTAAGTTCCGTACAGTTAATCCAATATGTCTATCCAAGTAATCCGTTAGTCATCAAAATAAAAGAAGAAATCCACACCGCCCAACTGAATGGAAAAAACATTATATTATTCTGGATACCATCCCATATTGGAATCCCAGGAAATGAACAGGCAGACAATGCTGCAAAAGAAGCTGCAAGTAGTGATAGTGCGGAGTGTACTAAAACATTTACGAGTGCGGACGTGAAAGCGGCGGTTAAATATAAAGTGCGATATATGTGGGAAGAAAAGTGGAAAGTGTCATCGGCCAAGCTACGCGATGTTAAAAAATCGATAAAACCCTGGCCCACATTACCAACAAGTCGGAGAGACCAGGTAATATTAACACGACTCCGACTGGGTCATACGCGATTAACTAATAGCTACGTGTTCTCCAACAAACAAGAACCAAGATGTGACAACTGTGATGAAAAATTAACAACCAAACATATTAGAGAAATGTCCAGCACTAACGCCAAAGCGCATGTTGTACAATATACCAAACAAACTTAGTGATATTTTAGGTCTACAGTACAATATTTCAAACATAAAAAGTTTCTTAAGCTCAATTAACGTTATAAATGCTATCTAAACTAACATTATAAATGTAATACAAATTATTGTTCACTATCATTGTTTCGCTAATAGCCAATTTGGCTGATGCGATTTTGTTAATAAAAAAAAAATACCTTGTGATCTTTATCTCTTTCGCTTTGTTTCCGGATATTAATTTACGACTGATTAAAATGATTTTATAAACTTTTTGAGATTTTCCCGGGACTACAACCGAATTTGGGCATCCAAATTTGCCAGTCAGCATAACAGCTCCTAAGTAGGTAGATTTGGACGGCTTAGAATCCGAGTAATATTTGTCATACCATTGCTTTACTTAAGCAGTATTTATCCCATAATGAAGCACTCCTTTATTAAAACAGAGATTCAGGTTTTAAATTTATTTAACAGCTTTTTCTATGGAATGCTTACTCTGTAACACAGTATGCAGATCAATGAAATTTCTCCCATTCTATGGAGGTATCCATTGGCTACTGCATGTCCAGTTGGGAAACGTATTATGACTCTGAGTTGATGCCTGCTTGTTTTCCGCAGTAATTTTCATGTGTTTGGCGGGTTATATTTTTCTAATGAGACTTATGTTGCCTTCAGTTCTAGGTTTTGTCAGTAGTGAACGATTCTTTTTGACACTCACAGGGCCAGCTATGGAAGAAGTTTTTTGTAGCTGATACATCTGGCAAGTTTATCAGCTCTTTCATTGCCATGTAATCCCCAGTAATTTGTAACTTATACCTGTGTATGCATCTTAGGCCTTATAAGAGCTCTCATGGTAGCTTAACTATCCGATCATATGTTGATCTGTACAGTATTCTGTTTTAGCTTTAAGTAATCCAACTTTGGACATAGGTCTCCCCCAAATCAATCCTGTGATTTCTATTTTTCGCCAATTGCTTCCAGTTGTGTCCTCCGATCTTCTTAATATCATCAGCCCATCTCATTTGTGGTTGTCCTCTGCTTTTCTTGCCTAAACATGTTCTCTATTGTTGTATTTCGTGGTTCCATCCTTTTATCCTTTAGTTGGGCATTGTGTCCTGCGAAGCTCATTTTAATTTGGCAGTATGTTCTCCTGCGTCTAACACTTTGGTTTTGTTTCTAATCCATTTGTTTGTTTTTTTTTTGTCCATCAGTCTCATTCCGAGCATTGGTCTTTTCATCACTCTTTGTGCTTTTACTATTTTATCCATATTAGACTTGGTGAGTGTCCACGTCTGTGAACCATACGCGAGTATAGGGAAAATACGATAGGGAGTGTATTCTCCCTATACTCACGATCTGCACAGTGCAAGATTTAAAAATGTCTGCGTCTGAATCCATAGTCAACTGTAGTGATGACTCACAGCGGATAAACAATTGCAGTCAAATTTTCCTGCAATCTCTCACAAGCTGTCCCAACTCCCTTGGTGGTAGTTTTAAGGTATCATAATGTAACTGGTGTGCTGATCCGAGTATTATCTCCTTCCTACTTTTTCCCCTAACGTTCTTTATCTTTAGCATCGAAAAATTGTTAGACTATAGGGACTACAGTTCTTCAAGACTTGAAGGCAAATTAGCTATATATAACTCCTCCAAGAATGTCCAATATACGTCTTATTTTGTCCTGGTAATTCCAGGGTTCGTATGTCAAAGCTTCATCGAATAGCAACATTAAGTTTTGCCGAAACGGCCTTAATATGCTGGAGCTTTGCCTGCAGGACTCTGATTGGAGACATCGAAGCCTCTGATGGTTTTGTCTGTAGTACGTCTTGAAATGAGCAGTCCTCAATGATCTCAAGAGACCTCGTGGATCATGTAAAATAGAATTGGAGCTTTCTCTTAGATCTTCTGATTTTTAAAATAAGTCTTTCATATTAAGGTCTTTAATATTGTTACTTCTAATTCTAAGACGAATTATGATAAATGCTTTATCAGTTTCTTTCTTAGAAACGCGTGTGAGAATCACACGGCGCTTTGGCATATTATTGGGATTGACTTAATTTAAGTCTGCTGTTTCTTATACGCCCTTTACAGTCCTGACTACGTTAGCAGGCCAATTTTAAATATAAATGTTTGTACAGTTTACCCAAAGAGTCTTGGCTCTAAAGGATGTGTTATTTAACTGAGGAAAATAGTTCTGATTTCCTATAGAAACCTCATTAACTGCTGGTTCTTGATGATCAATTCTGCTTAAGCTTTATCTAGTTGAGTATCAGGATGGTGTCATTGCACCACCGTCATTTTAAATACTTTTCTGACTATATGATCTAGTTTGTTCGTCAAAGCTTTTTGATTTTTAGCAACTCATTGCTGCACTGGACGGGTGATGGTATTATACCGAGGTCACTTTGTTTCCTTGGGTTTTGCCAGTACCCAGCATTGGTTTTAGGTGGATTTGCTTTGGTCCATGTCTCAGCAGCCATTTTTACCTCCCTCTCCATCCTGTTTTATTAAACTCTAGATGAATTATGAATGTGGGACAATTGCCAGACAAATGAAGTAGTATATTAGTAACTGTTTATAAAAACATAGGAGATATATAACAATGTACAAACTATAGGGCCATAAAACTACTTAGTTGCACTATGAAAATATAGGAGACAGTAATTGATAAACGGTACGAGAATCAACAAAATATATTTTGTTGATTCTACAAGAGAGATTATACAAAATATATCTGCAGGCAACAACCACTATCAGATTACATACTAATAGTAATCGCATACAAATAGAACGGGGGGTTAGACCAGGAGACCCAATGTCACCTAAACTTTTTAATGCGGTGCTAGAACATGCTTTTAAGAATTTGGATTGGATGACAAAGGGAATAAAAATAGATGGAGAATATCTAAACAACTTACGTTTCGCCGATGATATACTTATAATAGCTGAAGATCTAGGTATGGCAAGAGAGATGGTACAGGAATTCGTTGTGGCTACAGAAAGTGTAGGTTTAAATATAAATATCTCGAAAACAAAAATCATGACCAATTTGGTACCCAACCAGAACATCAGTATTGGTGGGAAAGAAATAGAACTCGTAGATAGATATAAATACCTGGGACATGAAATTATGATTGGCAGGGATAACCAGACTCATGAACTGAAGAGAAGAATCGGCCTCGGGTGGGCAGCATTTGGAAAACTGAGAGAAACTTTTAAAAGTGAGCTGCCCACATGCCTAAAGAGAAAGGTATTTGATCAGTGCGTCCTCCCAGTCTTAACGTACGGAGCAGAAACACTTACCTTAACAAAAGCAGCAGCTACCAAACTGAGAGTCACGCAGAGAAGAATAGAGCGGTCCATGTTAGGAATAACTCTGCGAGACAGAATAACCAACGAAGACATCAGGAGAAGAACCGGAGTGACTGACATCATCGAGAAGATAGCCAGACTAAAATGGAGATGGGCAGGACACATAGCCAGAATGACAGATGGGCGATGGACAAAGAGGTTATTGGAATGGAGGCCAAGGGAAGACAATAGAAGCGTCGGTCGACCACCTACAAGATGGACTGACGATTTAAGAAGACTCAATAAAAACTGGATAAGAGCGGCGCAAGATAGACGGGGTTGGAAACATGAGGAAGAGGCCTATGTTCAGCAGTGGACTCTTGAGGCTGGATGATGATGATGATGACGAGAATCAACCGAAATATTCGACAATCAGTTTGGCATTATGCAAGGTAAATTAAAAGAGATGCAATTTTCATTATAAGTCAGTTGATGTAAAAATACAAGAATAAAGAAGCAAACACTCATATAATATTAATTGATTTGAGAAAGGGTAAATATTGTTCGTTTAAGGTCATTAGAGGTCGTTTTATTTTAATTGAATTTGTACGGGTCTTGGGTAATTTAACTTTGGATAAGATAAATAAGACTGTAGACCTTCTTCAAGGTGGCATGTGGCATCTAGCCTTCCATGATGCTCGCCTCAGAATATTATAGACAAAAAAAATACAACACCAGTATAGAAGCTTTACTTTAAAAATTTTGTGTAGGTATTAACCAAAATATTAAAAAAAAAACTAAAAGTGCGAATTTTGCTATGAAATTTGTTTTGTGGGTTTACAATAATATTTGGAACAACTTTTGCAAATAACTTTTCTGATATCTCTAATGCTAAGTAAAATATTGAAAGTTTACCCCGTTTGTGGATTCCCAGTAGCAAAAAATGGGAACCAGTATGATTGTGCAAAATTTTAAATCTGTATTTATTTTGATAGCTGAAATATAGGGTTATATTTATCTTAAACACGACACACTATATATATATATATATATATATATATATATATATATATATATATATATATATATATATATACATATATATATATATATATATATATATATATATATATATATACATATATATATATATATATATATATATATATATATATATATATATATGTATATATCTGCTGCCCCCTAGGGATTATTAAATATAGAAATAGAGAATAATTTTGTTAGTCGAACCAGTCTGAACAAATAGAACCTTGACGCAAACATCTTTCTATCATTGAGGCGAAAAAATATCTTTTTAAAATGGAAATTATTCAATTTCAAAGATGACTGACTTTCATTCCGACCTATTCATTATGTATTGCTTGTTAGATCGAAAAAACAAACCCGACTTCAAATCCCCAATGCCATTACAATGTATCAACAACGGGCAATGGCATCTGATTTGAGATGACAATCATACTCATGTTTCATTCATTGCCGTCCTCTTTTTCCGGAATGTTTTCTAGATGTATACTGAATATCAGGGTTTACATTGGGAACAAACCGAGAGCTGAAGGAACAGACAGACCTCCGGCGATATGCAATTTGAAATTTCTCGTGGGGATGCAACTCATGAGAGACCGTGTCGCTCCACTCGTTCGTCACGCTCTGTAATCTCACACTTTGATGCGGTGGTAATGTATATAGTACGGGTGGATGGGCACATAACAACATGCGGGAACCTTCCAATGATTAGGCATGTTTGTTTCAGTAGTTTTGTAGATAAAAATTTAAAACATTTAACAGTGATGGTGTATATATAGTTTGTTAGATAACAAAAATTAAATTTCGGAAACCTGACAAAAGAGTTTCTAAAGGTTTCTAAATTATTATTGATCTGAAACAGGAAAGTGTTTTATTTTAGTTATTTTACAATATTATTTTTGTCAAAATAGGGAAAATTTCAAAATTATACAGATAACGACATTGTTTTGTTGACCATAGAAATTAATATTTATTTCAATCCCATCTCTAGAGTATATTTATTATAATCCTCTAAAACTAATTTTTTAGTTATTTTTTAGCCTTAATAGCAATATAAATAAATAAGTAAGTAAATAAGTAATATTCTTTATTGTCACTGAAAATTTTACAAATTTTATGGACAAAGCTTATAACAATAAGACAAGAAAGAAGAAAAAAATCAGATGCCTATATATGTTTTCTTTGAGAAAACCCCAAAAAAAGAAATCGTTAGGCGCTAAGTCACAGGATCTAGCGAGCCATTTAATTGTACTACGTTTACTTATCAGTCGACCAGAAAACGTTTGATTGAGGAAGTCAATAGTTGCTCTAGAGTGAGCCGAACACCCATCCTGTTGGAAATAAACCTCCTGAAAATTAACGGGAAGGCGTCGAACTACCGGAATGATCTCATTCTGTGAAAGTTGTAAATATTTGAGCCCGTTTAGGTTTCCATCGATAAAAAATGGACCGACAATATGGTCACCTAACATCCCAATGCAAACATTTAACTTTTGCGGATGCTGCGTTCGCACTGCAACACTGAGGTGCTTATTTTTTCGAGAATAATATATTGCAACGGATGGATTGTGTTTTTTATGTATTGAAAATAAAGATTCGTCAGAAAATAAAATATTTTTTTACAACGTGTACATTTTCATTCTGTTTATCTAACATTAATTCACAAAACTCTATACGCCTAAAGTTATCTTCCGGAAACAGTCCTTGTGTTGGTTGTATCTTAAAACAGTGATACCTATTCCTTTTAAGAACTCGCTGGACAGTTCGAGTATTTACGTTAACTTCCTTAGCAATTTGTACACTATTGCAGGGTTCACTAGCTTCCACAAAAGCACAAATATCAATATCGCTGTTTTGACGCTCCTCATCGACAGGTATAACACGTGGTTCATTGCCTTCATATCACTTTTTACAACTGTTTACACATGCCGCAGTTTGAAAATGTTAAATGGTATTTTTAACTGTTCTAACACTTGGTGAGGGTCTATTTTCGAAGGCAACAATAAATAAATCAAATTCTTCGCGTATGGAATGACCATGAAAGTACCATGTTACAAGTTGCACTTTTTCTTGGACGGTACACAACGTAATAGGCATTTTATTAATTATTTCTTTATTCTTTTAGAACTTCTGAAATTTTTAATGTCAATGTGACAATTACGACAATTCGTACCTACTGTTAAATGACAATAGAGGTGGAAACGTATAACATGTCACAGGGATTGCCATATTGTATGGTCAATAAAACAATATCGTGATCTGTATTATTATAACACACACTATTGACATATCACAGTAGATACCTACCTCTCATTTAAGACATAGGAACTGTTGATTTAATTACGTGATCACCAACAGCCATCACTGCCGTATCATCAGCAAACGTAGCTACAACATTTTTCTCTAAAACTGACAGGTCTTTTGTGTACAAGAGATATAGAACGGGTCCTAGTGCATATCCCTGTGGTACCCCTTTACTAATTTTCAATCCTGAAATATCTTTGTGACAAATATAATATTATGATCTGTGAATATTAAACAAAAAGGGCCATTTTTATCTTATGCTTCAATCTTTCATGTCAAATTTTTTTGTTTTGTTTTTGTTCGAGTGATCTTGTGATCATGTCCGTGATACGGTCGACTTGATCGATTGCAGAGTGCTAATTTCGGAATCCTAATTGGTGATTAGAGATGATTCTTCTTTCTTCGATAATAGGTTTCAGCCTCTTGAGCAAGAACTTTTTGATCAACAAACATAAGGTATTTTTTGACACTTTCTTTGCCATTTCTTTACTATCGACAAGTTTGTGTTAAAGCTTATGGAACTGTGCGTGAGAACAGGACAAATAAATTTTCATTGGTATCATTAAAAAAAAAAATAAAAAAGTAAGATCGGGGAACATTTAGTTATAAATCCGATATTGCCGATATTTTCATCAAGTGGAACGAAAATGCTGCAGTTGCAATAGCAAGTAATCATTTTTTTATCAGTCCAGTCTAAAATGCTACAAGAAGAGCAAAATCTGAAAACAGAAAAGTTCCACAGTTAAATTTAATCAAAAAGACAATTTTGGAATCGGTGGTGTCGACAACTGCGATTAAATGTATTCTAGTTATTGTCTCTAAGACTAAGGTTAAAAAAATGGTGGTTGAATTTTCTTAAATTTGGCGTTAGTCAGCATTCTGTTTCTACCAACATGTATATTTTTAAAGTACTATAACCGATTTGGCTTTTCGAAGAAATGTTGCTTAGACACTTATCAGAGTTGGAGTAAGCTCAAGAAAAAGAAAAGGGGTCCAACTTGTCCAGTTCTTAACCCTAGAACCACAAGGTGAAATTGGTGGAACGATTTTCACAAGGTGGGGTCACCGGCGACCCGAAAATGTTTTTCAAAATAAAAGCCATTTCAGAAAATATATTGATCGATAACAATAAGCAAAACAAATATAAAGAGTGAGTCAAAATATAAAAGCACTTATATTTGACAAATATTTTTTAAGATGTCAAAAGTAAATTAAAAAACAAGTTAGGAATTGAATAGTTAATTCTCATATTATTTACAATCTCCACAAATACTAAATTGGTGTTCTATACACATATTTTTTTCTATCGTTACTTCCTGGACAATAATAACATCGACGATTTTGTTTCTGAGGATTTACAGTGGGTATTTTGGCTGGATATCCCAAATAGATTTCCTTAACCTTTTCGGAAGCCGTATATTATTCATTCTTTGCTGCATGTGATCCTGCAATAATGCATCGGCTAAGGAATTAAAGAATTTCGAACGGGAAATTTTTTCGTCAGGTTGTTTCAGTCTGTACAAATTATTTTTCCGGTAATTTACACGACGAAAACCAATTATTTATGGTTATTGCGATTTGTACCTTGAATATTCTCAGTTTGCTGTAAAACATACTGGATAGGAATTGAACCTTTCTACGGGTCTCGCTACTCTTTACCAATATATGGCATAGCAGAACACCTAGAGCTTGTTTTTGCATCGCACATCATTACAAGTTTTAAACACAAACACAGTTTTAAGTACATTTTAAAAGGACAACTACCTTTAAAGGTCAGCAGTTGTTCGTCTATTGTTAGATACTCTGACGGAATATTATTGTTTTGACAGCCTTGAATAAATATATCCCCTATTTCTTTGATGAATGCAAACTTATATAAAGCCTTACGTTCTGCGCGAGTGGTTTTATCGTCGAAGCGTAAACACATTAAAAGAAATTCAAAACGGTTTTTAGACATAGTGCATCTAAATATGGCAACACCTCATTTTTCAGACCTCATATCTATTACTGAAAGATGGGCATCTTTTAAAACTCCAGCAAAATATAATATAAGCCAAAAAGTGCTAACAACTCACTTTTGTTCGTTTTCTGAGTATAGTATTGTTCTACAGTAAATTTTGATAATTTATATTTCTTTATTCGTGTTATTCAAAATTATTTCTATCGGCGAGTTATGAAAAAACAATTGCCGTAATTCTGTTATGTTGGTTATATGTGTAGCTTCCTTACTTAGACCGGGTAGATGAACAACAGTATTTTTTTTGGAAGTTCTGGTTCTCTTACTAACTATAGGTTGTGTAAACCAACATAATTATATTAAATATTAAATTAACTATTAAAATAATTAAAAATAATTATTTCGACCTAATAATTTAGGGCAGTTGTCTCCTTCTAAATCTTGGTCTATGGCAATTTAATACAAATCAACATCACTCTCTTGTTGCAATTCTGTCAAATCAAATATATCTTCAAAATGGCCGTCCGGTAATAAATAATCTTCATCTTCACTTTCACCAGAAGAACATTCTTCTGTACCACTGGAATCATCCTCATTAAAGGCTTTCCACAATGCTTCTTGCATAAGAGGACATTTATTTGGATCCATAGGGATGATGTAATTAAAAAAAACGTATAAGAAGCTATAAATATTAATACTTATAAACCTATTCATTCTCAAGTTACCGATGAAATAAACAGGTCACCGCGTGATATTCCAGTCTGAATGTGACGAACGTCTTATCATTAGCCATCAGTTATCGAACTATCTTATAAGATATTAATCATGATAATAAGATGAATATCTTATAATAATCACGTCTAGATTCGAATATCACGCGGTTACTTCTGTTTGGTCCGTCGGTAACTTGAGAATGAATTTAGTATAGAAATAACATACCGATAAAAACTTACGTTAACCACAAGGCGGGGTCAAAAATCGGAAATGCGCTGCAAACACGACTAAATGTGAACGTACATAAAAACATATCACCAGTTGCAAGTCATGTGAGATTCTGAAGGTAGATGGGCGGCCAACTTAAAGGTTCATCAGAATCGCGAGCATGTCAAAAAAATTTGTGCGGTTGGGTCACCGGCGACCTCACCTTGTGGTTCTAGGGTTAAAGATATAAGATTTGCTGAAATAAAATAATGTTTCTAGAAAGATAGATGTCTTCTTCTTCTTAGTCGTTGACCTGATGCAGGTATCGTGATATCATGAAGCTATTAGCTAAATTTCCCAATGTTCCTCCACGTTTTTCTATCTGCCATTCTAGCACATTCTGACAATGGAGCGCCAATGGTAGCAACAATATGGTCCGTGTATCGTGTGGGAGATCTACCTATATTTCTTTTGCCTTCTACTTTTCCCTGGATGGTCAGTTTTTCAAGACCATTTCCACGAAGCACATGTCCAAAATAGCTTATTATTTGTTCTGATATTTGTGTTCTTAGTCTTTTCTTTATGTTTAGCTGGTCCAGTATGGATTCATTTGTTCTTCGGGCCACCCATGGTATTCTCAGCATTCGTCTCCAGCAGTACATCTCAAATACATATATGTTCTTTTTGTCTTTCTCAGTAAGGGTCCAGCATTCCGATGCATAAGTAAAAACTGGAAAAACTAGACTTCTTACCAGTCTGATTTTTGTATCGGTAGTTATTTCATGGCTTTTCCAAATTTTTGTTAATTTTGCCATAGCGCTTTTTGCGATTGCTGACCGCCGCTTTATTTCTTCAGTACAGCCTCCTTTGTTGGTTATTAATGAGCCCATATACACAAATTTATCTACAACAGCGATATTGTTTATCATGACCAGATGATTTTGATTGTTGTTAGCTCTGTCAATTATCATGATTCTCGTTTTATCTCTGTTTATTTTAAGGCCCATCGTTAAGCTTACGTCTTCTATCCGTTGTAGTAGGTGAATCAATTCAGCTTCAGAACTAGCGAATATAGTAGTATCAGAAAGATAGATGTACTGTATGCCAAAAAAAAAAAACACACGCTTAGGGTGTACTACATGTGAAAAGCGTTTACATTAAATTTTTGTTGTTTTAAATATCATACAGCTTGCTAACATGTTTATTTGTAATATTAGGTTTACAGTTGTATTTAATTTTTTTTATTATGTAAGGAATACAATATGCTTTTACAATATTTTTTTATAGATATTTGTGATTTTTTACAGTTTTTAATGATTCGTCGTTTAAAAAGTTAAAGAGTTACACAAACTTTCATCTTAATGAAGTTTTTAAGCTATTACTGAAATTTTTATTAAACAAAAATATTTATTTTACTCTATACGTTTCATGGAAATACTTTCATATCTTTTAAATGTCAAGCATTACAAGTCGTTTGGAACAAGTCCAGAAATCTACATTTTAACAAAATTTTATTTTGCTTAAACCAATTATAAAACATTTAACCTTGCACAGGACACCAGAAACAGAGCGAGGTAATGGAACAAACTGAAACTTTATTAACGCTCTCGCATCCTCCCTTAAACACTCGCCTAATCGAAAACCGAATACCCAATTCCCCCATCCATTGATTCTCTTCTTTTTCAAATATTCAACCGAATGACATCTATTAAGCAAATAAAATTCGTCCTGGTGGCGGTAACAGCAATAGCGTATCAACGGCTGGGATTTAATGGGGTTGAGGAATTTGTCTTCAAGGATATATATTAATCCATTCGTTCTGAATAGTGCATATTCAATTTGTTCTAACATAGAAAACTTATTACAACGTCACGAATTATATTAAAAATTAGAAAGAATAAGTAATAACATGAACCGGTTGAAATAAAGAACGGGTAAAATAAATATAAGATTCAAATTCAGAATAAATAGGTACACTTGAACAGGAGTTTTGGAGGACGTTTTTAAAAACCTAAATTGGAAATATAAGGGAATAAACATCTATGGCCGCTACCTCAGAAATCTACGATTTGCAGATGACATAATCCTGATAGCTACTGACCTACTGGAAATGCAAACCATGCTTTTAGAACTACATACCGAATCTTCTAAAATAGGACTGAAAATGAATTTAAACAAAACAAAAGTCATGCACTCCGAAGACACCGTGACAATAATAAACGATAAAGTTATAGAAAAAGTTGAAGAATATATATACTTAGGACAAAAAATATTACTAAATAGGAAAATTCAATCTGAAGAAATAAAAAGAAGAAGAAAGTTAGCTTGGGCAGCATTCGGTAAACTGAACTATATACTCAGAAATCAACAAATTCAATTACATCTTAGATCTAAAGTTTTTGATGCATGCCTTATTCCGATATTAACTTATGCGGCACAAACATGGACAATCACAAAAAAGAATATGAATATACTTAGAGTCACTCAACACGCGATGGAAAGAGCAATGCTAGGTATATCACTTAAGGACAAGAAAACAAACACATGGATAAGACCGAAAACCAAAGTCACCGATGTGGTGCAAAAATCATTAAAGTTGAAATGGGAATACGCTGGACATGTAGCTAGGAGCGATCTAAACAAATGGCACAGATCAATTTTAACCTGGAGACCATACCAACACAAAAGACCCAGAGGCAGACCTCCTATGAGATGGACAGATGATCTGAAAAGGACTGCCGGGAAAAATTGGCTACAAGTAGCGTACAATAAAAAACAATGGAAAGGAAGACTTGAAGAGGCTTATGTTCAGATGTGGACGTGAATGGCTAGACGAAGAAGAAGAAGAAGAAGAAGAAGGTACACTTATTGTTGTGAAGAAGAGAGAGAGAGAGAGAGAGAGAGAGAGAGAGAGAGAGAGAGAGAGAGAGAGAGAGAGAGAGAGAGAGAGAGTGAGAGAGAGAGAGATACCTAAAGACTGTGCCTAACGCACCTAACTAGTTAAAAAAAAAACGGAAATATTATGTACCTACCTTTTTCTCGTTTATGTCCTATATTTATGTGAGCTGTATGCACAATATCAAATAATTGCTCACGATGAACAAAAAATTTGATTTCCATTTCTCACGCGTAATGGTATCAATGCTGTGAAGTCTGTAATTACCTTCCTTCCGTCTTCACAGAATATATCGTACATTTTGTCGCTCTCCTCAGACCATCCAGGAACATACTCTTTGTGGTACCCTCTTGGAACTATTGCTTTTGCTGATGTTATTTTTGTTCCTGTAAATCTTTCGTAATTTATGCTTTTTGGTGGAAACCAACCTAAGCATTTACCAAGATTACTACAGAAATCAGACCAGTTGGCTTTCCTAAAATTTATTTTGGGACATGGAAACGATCTTGGTAATAATTGGAATAGTAATAACGATTTTAATGAGAATGGGGCGGTGTTGGTTATGGTTAAAATCGGACATGACCTTTCTTTATCTTGGTAGAGGTTGGCCTTTGTCGTCAGTGGTAAGAAAACAAAGATTAGGATTATACTCACTTGTCCAAGCAGCAGATCTAAAAGTGTCTCTATCCTTAGAGCCGAAAAGGAGGTGGGTACATGTTCTTCTGACTACCCATTTTTGTCGTATTCAGAGTACTTACACATCTCATGGTGACTGTTAAAATTTCCTGTGTATATGGCTGGGTACTCGTAGGGATTAAGAACATGTGCAGATCAGGTAGGAGCAGGGGGCTTATAAATATTGGCTATTGTAATATCGTCGATTTTCACAGTTACCTCATGGATGTTGTTCTTGGTAAAAGTGAATATTAAGGCTGTATTTTTTAAGTTTATGCGTACATAGGTTGCTACACCGTATGCTTTATCTAAGTAGTACCAAATAGATCCTACCCTGAGATTTTTCCTCTCGAAAACAATTGGACGTTTTCTGTATGTGTTTCTTGTATTGCGATCAAATCAATATCATTGTCGTTTAATAATTTGTGTAGAATTTGGCATTTTTCTTTACTTATGCCTTCTATATTAAGTTGACAAACTCATACATTGGGTCCTAGTTCTTTTGTCAATTGGTCTTAAGGTCCCTTTGTTGGTAGGGTCATCTTTAATAACTTTGAGTACAGTGATTTCTTTCTGCCAAGAGATCTTGTGAAAGATTATCTGGAAACTATCGTACTAGATGATTTAGATTACCGAGTGCACGTACAAGACGCGAACTAGCTTCACACCCCCTTTAAAAGTAAAAAATTGGTAGTGTTCTTAAGCTATTTTCTTGTGGCATTTTTAAGGAATTGCTATTTAAATGAAAATAAGCCACCATTAAAGGTTAAAGTACGTTTATTGACGTTTCAATTTCCACTTCGGAAATCGTTCTTAAAATACAAAGATTAGTAAATTTACTAAATTATATTAATACTATAAATACATATTCTACCTAAAGGGTTATAATAATATGTTTCCGAGTCAGAGGCCACCATATTTTCATGCCATACTTATCTTACTTTAAAGACATGTACTGCTTGGAAGGACACCTATCTCGATACAAAACAAGTTGCTGATCTACCGTTATGTTTTTTCCTGGTAAATAGTATTTCTGAAAGTTTTGGTTGACTTGATTCCACACATCGCGTATTGCTGCTAATTTGTCGTTCCTTCTTCATTCAGACTTCGTGTCCTTATATTCAAATCAAACAAATTTGAGCAAATGTTTAAATCATTTTAACCCCATGGTAGCTTTAAATATAGCAGGTCCATAAAACTTACTCAAAAGTATATCTACGTTATGGATGTTAGCATTCAGGTGCTCTGAAGTTAGTAGTAGTCCAATAAAGGCATATAGCTCTATAGAGTTGCAATATTTTCAGTTCTCTATCCCCAGGACTTTTTTGGCTTCTTTATTTGTACACTTCACTATTTCGTTCACAATTTTTTCGTCCACAAACAAACAAAAGAAATCAATAGGATCATCTACAAACTGTCGGTTGTAATTGACTCTTCCAGTTAATTCCATCCTTAGTTTTAAAAATTACACACTCTGAAATCTAGGAACTTGTAGCTACACATTTTCCTTCATTATCACTCAATACTACTTGCTTATTATGCTCTTCACTTGTTTCCGAAAGATGATCTTTCAATGCCACCTACTTCAGGAGATTCTTCAGCATCGGAATCCCGCATAAATTATTAGCAATATCTTGGAGTTCTGCAGCTGATAATGGTTTTCGGGACATTTTATTCGCACTATTTACTTTCACTGTAATTCAATATAATTTTGGTAGCTTAGTTGTCGACACTAACATTGATATCAAACGACTGATAGCAGATGCATTATTTATTTTAAAATATGTGTAGGTACCTACCTAACTAATAATATTATTGCATTCCAACAATGATTATAAGTTTTTAAAATTCATTTAGAATAGATATAACACCTATTGTAAGCATCTCTTTGATGTTGACATCAAAGAGATGTTTACATTGTTTGTTATACTTTTAGACTTTATTATTGGATTTACGGAATCATAAAAGTCGTTTATATAATCCACAAAAACATTACCTGACTACTAGATTAACTTCTGTAACAAAGATTTAGACTTCAGGTGTAAATATAAATAGGGGTCCGACCGGCCCGTGTTGCCCATTTATGTAAAAAAAATCTTTCGACGCAATAATTTCAAAAATGATAAAGAATGTTTTGGATAACTCATGACTATGTTGAAGGAAACATACTTCTAAACAAATTCAGTGATACATAAAATTCAATAAAAATTTTTTTTATCAGTTTATGATAAAATAATTGGCGTCTGAGGCCCGTTGGACCCACCTTGCCCGGATAAGGGTAATAGACCTACAGAAGCTATAAAATTTAAAAACGGAATTTTGGCAGCGAATGGTTTAATTCCATTTAGAAATTAAATAAATGAACGAAAGACTATTAAAATTTCATAAACAAGAGACCCATGGTTAGATCTGGCAGAAATTGAAACAACAGAGTTCAAAATTTCTCAACAAGTCTGTTAACATATTAAATCTGATATCTGATACTTTTGAAATGCAGAAATCTAATGTCTCTAATTATTTGGTTATGGATTTGTTGGAGGAAGTATTTACTCATCATCAATTAGCCTATATTTGTCCACTGCTGAACGTAGGCCTCCCGTAAAATTTTCCACCTATTCCCATCTTGTTCTTCTTGCATCCAGTTTGTGGTGATGCGCTTGATATCATCCGTCCATCTAGTCGGTGGTCGTCCTCTGCTTCGATATGCCTCTTGCCTTGGTCGCCATTCCAGAATCTTTCTGGTCCATCTGTCATCCGTTAATCTGGCAACGTGTCTGGCCCAAGCCCATTTAGCCATTGATATTTTTTTCACTGCATCTGTGACTCCTGTTCTTCTTCTTATTTCTAGGTTTGGTACTTTATCTCTGATGGTAATATCTAATATTGATCTTTCTATAGCGCGTTGTGTAACTCTTATTTTATCTATTGTTCTTTTTGTCAGAGTCAGTGTTTCTGCACCATATGTAAGAACCGTAAAACGCACTGGTTAAAACCTTTCTTTTTAAACAAACTGGGATAACAGACTTGAAAATGTTATTCAATCTACCAAAGGCAGCCCATGTGAGACCTATCCTTCTTTGTATTTCAGTTGTCTGATTCTCTCGGCCTAAGCGAATCTCATGCCCTAGATACTTGTAAGCTATTACTTGATCGATGCTATGGCTCTCAATCAGAATTTTACCGCTGACTACAAGGTTGGTCATAAATTTTGTCTTTGAGGTGTTAATTTTAAGACCAATTGTTTTTGACACTTTATAGAGCGTGTGTAGCATTTTTGTAGCTTTATCAACTCTATCAGATATTAAAACGATGTCATCGGCAAATCGTAGGTGGTTCAGATCTTCCCCATTTATATTAATTCCCATGTTATCCTCTCGTTCCATTTGCTTAAACATATATTCAAGACCAGCTAAAAACAATTTAGGGGAGATAGTATCACCCTGTCTAATTCCATGTTCTATTCGAAACTTCTTGGTATCTTTATGAAGGCGGACCCAAGCTGTACCAGTTTCGTAAATACTTTTAATCAATGCGATATATCGGTAGTCAATGCGGCAGTCAGCCAATGCTCGAAGCATTTTATGATGATCTATAGTATCAAACGCCTTTTCATAATCTACGAATATAAGAAAGATAGGCTTGTTATACTCTGTACACTTTTCTATTAGCGTTTTTATAACTTGTAGATGATCATTTGTTTCGTATCTGGAGCGGAACCCAGCCTGTTCACAAGGTTGTTAACTATCCAGTTTGTTCACAAGCTGTTTTGTTATTATCTTCATGAATAGTTTGTATGTATGGGAGAGCAAACTAATAGGTCTGTAGTTCTTTAGGTCTGAAATGTCACCTTTTTTGTGCATTATGGTTATTATTGCATTATGCCACTGGGAGGGAGTTACGTCTCTTGTCAAACAAGTATTGAACATCTTTTTCAACACATTTACTAACGTTCCTCCTCCTTCTTTGATTTGTTTAATGACTATCCCATCTTCTCCAGGTGATTTATTGTTTTTCATCTCCGAGAGAGCTGATTTTAATTCCTCTGTTGTGATATCTGGGATGTCTTCTGAGCCTAAATTTTGAACTTTTGGTATTTGATTTTGATCAGGATCTGGAAGTTCTTCTTGCTTATACAATTCTGAGTAAAAATCTTGAGCAATTTTTAAAATATCTTCTTTATTTGTTGTAGTTTCTCCTTTTTTATTTACAAGTTTACAAATATTGATCCTTCAGTCATTTGTCGGCGCAGAAGTTTTAAACTTTTATTTTTATCAATGGCTTGAGTTATGTAATCAGTGTTGTAATTTCTAACATCTTTTCGAATGGATTTTGTGATATCTTTGTTTAACTGTCTAAGTGTTATAAAATTATCTGTGTATTTGTCTTTCAATTCTCTTCTTTTGTTTATAAGATCTTTAGTAGCTTGAGTGAGTTTTTCCATCTTGTTTTTTTCTTTTTCCTTATATTTTCTATGAGCGTTTCGAATCGCACTCTTTATTCGCATGTTTGTCACCTCTATATCTAATGCATTTTCATTTAGATGTTCTACTTCTTTCAGTTCTGAGGTTATGAGATTCTGATAAGCTACTCTATCTTCTATCGATTTCCATTTATTAGAATGCCTCTCTGTTATCATTGCTGTCCTCTCTTGTCTAATGTTGATCATTATTTTTGCTCTAACCAACCGATGGTCACTCCCAACAGTGATTTTATTAATTACTGTAACATCTTGGACAATATTTTTTTCTATTTGTGATGATGAAATCAATTTCGTTTTTTGTTATGCCATCTGGACTAGCCCACATCCACTTACGTTGTTGGTTCTTTTTGAAAAATGTGTTCATCACATAGAGCTGATGATGCAACAAAAAATGTAGTAGCACACCTCATCTATCATTTCGCTCACCGTATCCAAATGAGCCCATAGCCACTTTTGCGTTATCTTCTTTGAATCCAAGTTTAGCGTTAAAATCGCCCATTAAGATTAGGTGGTGGGTTTTATCTTTTTCTATAGCTCTATTTATATCTTCATAAAAGTTTTCGATTTCTTCATCGCTATGGCTCGTCGTGGGTGCATATACCTGGATAATTTTAATAGAGCGTCACTCGTTTAGTTTTAATATGAGGTACACAACTCTTGAGCTTACACTCTCTATTTTTATAATTTTATCTAGGTGTTTCTTGTGCACGAGAAAGCCTACACCGCCAACTGCCTTATCGTTTTCTCCAATGGAATGTAGCAGATGTCCTGATTTTAATTCACTCATATTGTACCAATAAATAAGTATCGTAAAATAAAATATAATTCAAATATAAAGTAATGTAATTCTAAATATCTAGTAAAAACTTTAGTTTCTAGAAACAAAATTAAAATCCTGTGACGCGTCGTCCATGGTGACAACACTCCCTGCTTTCATTAGTAGAGCAATTGTCACAAAGTTCGTGAGTGAAAACAGATTAATGGACCAATGCCGGCAAATCGTTCGGAATTAAAAATGTTTGACAGGAAGAATACCAGGGAAACTCTGCAAATGTATTCATTGACTTCCATTCAGAAAATCAATCTTATTAAGCGAACTCGTGAAGGTCGTTATTCTCCATTTTTTATTTTTTTAATTAAATTTATCCCTTTAATAAAGACGAAAATGCCCTGAATGTAGGAGGAGAAATGTATTAGCTGTTAATGTGGGGGCTATAAATCATTTGGGAGTAATTTAGTACACTTTTTATGTAATAATTTTACTTCTTTCAGAATTCAAATTAATACACATTTATGTGTAGAATTTTAGTTTTTAAATGTTTTATTCCAAGTTGAAGTAAAGAAGAATGTTCACAAGTTACATTAAATGAGAGCGGCCATCTTTAAATTATCGATAAAGTAATTTTTTCTGAGTTAGTCGTTAACGAGTGTTTAATAAAATTGTATTTTGTAATAAGAATTATTGTGAATACAGGAGTAAGTAACCTTTTTTCAAGTCTTCTCTCTGTCTTTTTTCCAAGGTTGATGATCATCATGATTTTTTTAACTCAGTTTACTGCTGCTCTAAAAAGCTGGTTAGATGAGAAAGTAAACCATTCTCCCAAATTGTGCAGCACTGTTCTTCGTCTCCTTAAACGCTATGCTTTTCTAAAATCTTTCCCTGCATGATATTTTGCAGAAGCTGCTATTTTGATTCTCTCACCAGGTGGCCAAAGTATTGCAGCTCTTGTATCTTTATTTAATTACTCTTATCTATTAACGATTCAAGATATTTATAGTTATATGCAAGTCCAAAATTTTGGCCGTCAATAATAAGTAGAGCATTGTTATTTAAAAAAACTTCTAAAATGGTATAAAATTTTATTTTCAAAATGGATTTATAAATTTTTTTTAATGAAATAAATCAAATTATAAAAACTCACACATAACCACTTAAAAACTAAGACAAAAGGGTTTAATTTTGACTGTTGAATTAAAAATATGGTTAATAATTATGTCTATAAAGAAGTTGAAATTAGCCACGTAATGAGGTCTGATGGCCCTTGAATTAAATAATTTGAACAACAAACATAGTTATTGAGACACTAAGTCGGTGATAAAACTGGGTATCGAGAAAGAACGATCAATGTAAAAGATAAGCAAGGAAATTTGATACTGAACGAACACCAAATATGTGAAAGGCGGAAGAAAAGTATTATGTTGTAAAACCTTAAATAGTAATAGAAGAAATACCAAAGCCTACATAAGAAGAAAAAATAAAAGAAGAAATATTAAAAGATATGACAAATCAAAAAAGCGCAGGGGAGAGCAGCATTGTGGCAGAGAACTTAAAATATGGAGGAAAGGCTTTAATAAACGAACTTGTGAGCTAATACTAGAAGTATGGGATGCCAAAGAAATGCCTCAAGAATGCCTTATACACAAAAATGGAGATAGAACTAAATGCGCAAACTATAAAGGAATGCTCATTTTAGAAGTAATATGTAAAGTGCTCGCCATCATCATCATCACGTAGCGCTACAACCCTGGGTGGGTCTTGGCTGACTGTACAACTTTTTTCCAATTTGTTCGGTCTTCCATCAACCTAGGGTCAAATGGAATGTTCATTTTCCGGAGATCTGCTTGGATGTTATCTCTCCATCGCATTCTGGGACGTCCGAGTGGTCTTTTGCCTGTGGGAATCTCCACCTATACCAGTTTTACAAGTCTCTCGTTGTGCAGTCTGTGCACAACGAGAGCCTGCCCATCTTAGTCGCTGTGATTTAATTTCTTGGAGAATATCGGCGTCATTGTAGAGTGCTTTTAATTCGATATTGGTTCTGATATTATACTGGTTTGTGGTGATGTCATGGTAAGGTCCGAAAATTTTTCCAATTATTTTTCGTTCAAAGCGTCTAAGTTTTTCTTCATTTGCTTTGGTCATAGTCCACGTTTCGCATCCGTATGTTATTACAGGTCTGACGATGGATTTATAGATTTTGATCTTTGGACTTCTTATAAGATTTATTGATTTTATGAGCTTATCCAGTGCGAATAGACAGCGGTTTGCAGATTGGATTCTAGCTTTTATTTCTTCAGTAACATCATTGTCAGCTGTGATTACGGCTCCCAGATACTTAAAACGTTGTACTCTTTCGAAATTAAAGGTGTTGACCTTCAAATTTTGTTCTATTCTGTCTCTTTGTGTCGTTATATTTATACACATATATTTCGTCTTCTCTTCATTAATCTTCAGCCCTACTTCACTTGTTGCTCCTCCTTCCACCTTGTTGAAGATGTCTTTCGTGGATAGAATGGACTCTCCAACGAGATCTATGTCATCTGCATATGCGAGTTATAGCTTGGGACCTTGAACCGATAGCAATTGTTTTTATTTCGGCCGACATCATGGCTTTCTCTAATACAAGGTTAAAAAGTATTATGTTACATACATAATACTTGCTCGTCATACTAAGTAAAAAACGATTAGAAATATATATGTAGAGAAGAATCTAGGAGACTACCAGAAATGAACTCGCAAAGAAAGATCAATAACCGATGAAATTTTTATGCGTAAACAAATTCTGATCGATTTCTATGAATACAACATTTCAGAACAAATACTTTTCAATGATTACAAAGCCGCTTACGATCCAATAGACAGAAACAAATAAATAGAAACGCTAAAAGAATTTCAAGTGTCAGAAAAAATAGTAAGATTGGTAAAAATGACAATTATATAAACCATTTGGGCTCTGAAATGCGGCGGTACAGTCTCAGAAGAAGTCGAAGTGAAAAAAGGTGTTCGCCAAGGAGACCCTTGCTATTCAATCTAGTTCGATAAAAATTATTAGTGGGATAAATAAGTCTGCCACTTTTTTATCCAAAGGGCACCAATGCTTAGCATAATCTAATGATGTGGTTCTCCTTGCAAGAGGTGGTAAAGAACTGGCAAGTATGGCAAAAAGACTAATTTGGGAAAGCTCTAAAATGGGACTAAAAGTTAATATTAGTAAATCCAAGTACATGGAAATCTCGAGCAAAAAAGAAATAAACACCAGGGGTTCCTTTAAATTGTAGGTGAAGGATGGATCAGTAGTAGAATTCGAGAAGGTGTATGAATATATGTACTTAGGTACTTCTATTGATCAGATGTAGGGATGAAACTGAAATCAACCTGAGACTGATCAAGAACAACATATATGCTGGAGCCTTGAGCAAAATAATTAAGGCCAAAGATATATCTCGTAATACAAAAATAAGAATATACAAAACTATAGTTAGACCCACAGTTATGCTATACGCTACCAGACATGGACTATGAACAAAACCATACAGAAAGCAAACTATAGAGGAATATATTGGAAGCATGAGAAAAAAAGACACTTCGCAGAATATTTGGTGAAAAATTAGTAGAGGAATGATGGAAAAGTCGAACTAATGCAGAAGTGGACCAATTGTATGCTAACCCTACAATAAAAAAAGTGGTGAAAAAAATGTAGACTAGAATGGCTCGGACATCTCAAAAGAATGCAAGGTAATATACTAATCACGAATATTGTTTGGAGAGTACCTGGGGGCAAAAAAAAGAAAGGCCAAGAACAAAATGAAGAGATGTAGTAATGGAAGATGTTAGAGAGATGGGAACCGGAGATTGGAAGCTGATAGCTAAGAACAGAAAACGATGGAAATTATCCATCCAGCAATCTGCCTAAAAGGCATGTTAACGCTATACATACATAAGTGGATGATAAAGGATAACCTTTTTTAAGGGAACGTAAAATCTTCCAGCTCAGAAAAAGGAACCTTACGCCCTGAGAAGTAACAACCAGATGTTGACAGAAAGAACTAAAAATTGTTTTAAAATGACAAGATCGTCAAGACAAGTGTTATTTAAAATCAAATTTGTATTATTGTTTTAAATAATAGTTTACCATACTTATTAGTTGCAATTTATTACTCTTTTTTGGCCTTGTTGGATTTAGCGAGAAATAAAAACGCATATTATGGGTAAAGGAAAAGAGACCTTTCATGAAGAGGAGTACCGGTGTACATATTGTGCAGGAAACTCGTTGGAAAGGTAATAAGTCGAGAGATCTTAGAGATGTATACTAGCAATTCAAACAGTTATTGTAAAAATAGAATAAGTAAGATTTTGAACAATGAGTGGAAGAAACATCTTGCAAGGGTAACCAAAGAAGTGATAAAATAAAAAATGTCCAACTGAATATAGGTAATACCAACGTGAACATCATATGTGCCTACCCCCTACAAAAAGGGTGTAAAAAAGAGGAAAAGGAAGAATTTTGGAGTGCCCTTGATTGCGAGATGCAGGAGATTCCTATAGATAAAAAGTGTTTTTATTGGAGATGATTTAAGTACACATATTGGTTAAGAAAAAACGGAAATAAACAGAGATCATAGAGGTTTGAGAATGGGAAGAAATTATGAAGCAAAATGGTGTGATTAACTTTGCAGTGATATGGGATTTGCCATCATTATTACGTTCTTTATGAAAACTGAAGACCAGTATGTTACCTATAGTAGCGGGGAAAGAAAAGTTAGATAGATTTTGTACTAGAAGTGTAGAAGTTAGCTAAAAGAGGTTACCAACTGTAAAGTGATAAAGAGTAAGTGTGTAGCTAGTCAGCACCGACCGGTAATAGTGAATGCGGAGATAAAGGCGAGGCGAAAGAAAGCAAGTAAGACACCAAAAAGTAAAGTCGTGCAACTTAAAGTATAAGGATTTGGAAAGAGTCTTGAATATTAGTGCTGGAAAAGCTCGAAAAAAGAAAAAAATACGATATATGCCTGGTGGGAAGTCAAAAAGCAGGGACACAAATAACAGCAGGATTTATAACATCAAAAGGATTAAAGCAAGGATGTTGCTTGTCTCCCACTTTATTTAAAATATACCTCGAAAGTGCTTTAAAAAGATGGAAACAAAAATGCAGGACAATGGGGATACCGCTCACCAATACTATGGTATATACGCTTAACTTTGCAGACGATCAAGTAATAGTGGCTCAAGATTATGACCATTTAAACTATATGGCACGAAAATTAATTGAAGAGTATGATATATGGGGTCTAGAAGTAAATAAAAAGAAAACCGAATACCTGTGCATTGGAGCAGAACAAAAAGATCTCATATTAGACGATAACACTCCGATAAAGCACTGCTGTGACTACAAATACCTAGGTATTACTATTTCACAAGATGGAACATTAGACAAAGCCATCAGAGAGAAAAATACGTCAGGGAGAAAAGCCATCACAATGTTAAACACCATTTTATGGGACCAATCCATCAGCAAAGAAAATAAAAAGAGGATATATGAGACTATAGTAAAAAGTATCACTTTATACAGCTGTGAGGTATGGCCACTGAAAGAAAGAACACTGTCAACGCTGAAAGCGACGGAAATGGATTTTTGGAGAAGAGCCGCAGGAAGATCTAGAAGAGAAAGGATTACCAACGAACGCATTAGAGAAATAATGGGAATCAAACGAACAATCACAGATGACCTAACAACAAAACAACTTATCTGGTTCGGACACATACAAAGAATGGACGAACACCGAATGCCAAAAGAAATACTAAAGTGGTAACCAGAAGGAAAGGGAAAACGAGGTAGACTGAGGAAAAGTTGGAGCGAAGGAATAAATAAAGAACTGAGAGAGAGGGCCATAAAAGAAGATCTATGGAACAACCGGTCTAAGTGGCGATTGGAAGTCGAAAAACGGCAGAGAACATTATAAACCGACAAGTAATAGTAGTAGGGAAGTCAACCGTAAAGTTGTGATACGATTGGGAGAGGAAGTGCTAGGTAAAACATGTGGTAAACTGCCTCCTGTAAAGAAAGAAATAGTAAAGGGATAAAGTGCAACAGAAGGTTAGAGAGAAAAAGATTCTAAAGGCTAGAAAGCGGTATGAGAGATCTGAAAAAGGGCAAGATAAGAATATATACAAGATAACAATTAGAAAAGCAAAGCACGCCGTGGCTACTGATAAGAATGCCTGTACACAGCTGTATGAGAAATGGAAACACCCGAGAGGATAAAAAGGTTATTCAGCATTGCTAAAGCAAGGGATAAGTCTTTAAAGGACTTGACCAACGTGCAACAGAATAAAAGTGCAGATAGAGCAGTGTTAAGAACCGATCTTAAAATAAAGCAAAGATGGTATGAATACTTTAGAAAGTTGCTAAATGAAGAAAACTAGAAGAGAGATGATCCTTAATAAGAATTCAATACCGGGGATATGGAGAGATGAGGTTCTTAAGGCATTAAATAGGGTGAAGAAAAGTAAGGCCTGACTGTTGGACCTGATAGAATATCTGTTAAGATTTGAAAAGCTGTAGTAGAGGAAAGGATTGATATTTTGTAGCAAATGTTAAGGGGATGGAAAAGGGCTCCTAAAGAGGGAGGACTTAAGGTTAGCAGATCGAAAACTGAGTATATGTGGTTATGAGGAAGAGGAATAGTTGGGGACATAAATTTGCTTGGAAAAATTAAAACGATTAGAAGAATTTAAATACCATGGCTTCATGGCTTCTTCATAATGAAATTGAGATACTAGATCGAAAAATTGTATAGAAGGTTGGTTGGTTTAACTGAAAGCCAATATGAAAGGGCACTCTGTGATAAGAAAATCGCAGAAGGGCTGAATGAAACGATATACAAAATTGGATGTTGGGTAAGAATAGAAGGGACAGGATCAGGAACGATTTAATTAGGAAAAGATACAGGATAAAAATCGTCTCAAAAAAGATTCAAGAACAATGACTGCAATGGTTTGATCATGTCAGAGGTAAAAATGAAACCTAGATGATGCTAAAGATAGACCTGCTAAAAGTTGATGAAAGGTAGAGAAAAACCGAGGAGAGGATGGAAAACAGAGAAGACTGTGTGTCAGAGGACTTATGAGAGAGAAATGTTTAGGTAACGAAGAGACGATGGTCAGACATGAGTGGCGACAACAAGTAAGGAACAGCGACCCCTAAAAAAGGAAAAGCGAAGGTAGAAGAGTACAAACGCAGATGTTAGCCACCTGTGGAACCTTTCAAGTTTTGTATTATATTATTAAACATTTTTACAAAAAGATCCAAGTTTTCATCTTCTAAGAAATTTACAATTTCACTGTAAATGTTATCGGAAACAGGTGCTTTTCCAGTTCTCATGTTTACTATTTTATTAATTTTGTTTAATTTTATAGTCTTGTTGAATTTTATATTCCGTGAATGGTACTTAGTACGGTTAATAGATATTAGTGACATTCCTTAAATAATAGCCTGCAATATTAAACTATTTAAAAACTAAGATTAATATTCCTGTAGTGTGCAGTTTCATTTCAAAAATGTTAATTACGATTGTGAATATGTATATACCATTTCCTTTATTTATTGAAACGTTTCCCATTTTCAGCGAACCATTTTCGCTTTCCATCATAATATTCTGTCTAGTGGGTTAGATATTGCTTATTGCCTCTTTTTTGGATGGATGTGTTGAGTTATTACCAAGCGTTTTTGCAACTCTTTGACCATTCGCTTATGTTCATTGTCGTTCTGTCCCGAGGGACTGCAACTCTTTACATGTAAATTATTAAATCAAAAATTCAATATATTTTAATTTTAGTGTTACATAATAATTTTAGTGGAAATTCGAAACATATAGTCTATAGGAACAGAATAAATAAAAAACTTAAATTAAATAAAAACAAACTTGTAATGTTCGTTAGGCATTTTCAAGCAAAGAGAAATACATAAAGCAACATATTTAATGTAGTAAACAGAAAAACATATGTCATGTTAATAGTTAGGCATGAATAGGCAAAAAAATACGTACTAGTAGATAAAACAAAAAATATACCGTAAAACGGGGTACTTTGAAGCATAATTTTTAGTTTTATTTTCTTAGAGTGGATATAACGTTACTCGAAAGAAGATCTGACCTTTTTATTATAAATATCTATTCAACAGGTCGTAATATAGCTCTTACTATAGCTGTTTTTTAGTTATATTGCATAATTAAGAGATTATCCTAATTTTATTAGTGGTGCAAAGTAAACCCTAGAAGAGTCATACTTTGCACCACTTGATACTTTAATAATATTTGGCTACGAAATGCTTGCTGGTGCATAGTAATCCTATCTGATTTTAAACTTTGCACCATTTAATGCAAAAAAATGTTGGTCGGGCCAGTTTTTTTAATATAAACCTACCTACATTTATGAAAGAAGCCTAACGGGAAAGAACATTGCTACGTTTTAAATGAACAAACTTTATTATAAGTACAATAGTGAAAATACAAACTTTTAATCTAATCCCACCACAATGTTTCGCATTCTGCAACAATGTAAAATCCTCGTCAGGAAATTTTCTTGGGAGGATATATGACGCCAATTACACTGTCCCACGAATACCATATTTCTTCGCGTCTTTCTGGCCATTTCCAAAACTTTAACGATTTTGACATGGCGTTGATCATCGCTCCGTCATTTTCTATTGCTGTTATGACTCCAGGGTAAACATGGTCTTCATAGACAAATAAAACGTACTCACCAATATTTTTTTAACATGATCTAATGCAGAGTTTTTAACTTTTTCGGCAATATTTGTTCCAAAAGAACCTGAGGCGAGTTTTTCATTAAATTCGCTTTCTTTTTCCATCTCTTGCAGCTCATTTATTTCATCATCTGGTCAATCCCTGCCTAGTGGAAAGTCTTCGTCCAAAGCAATATCGTTCTCTGAATCATCTAACCTAATTTCAGAATGGGCAATACTTTGTCTTGCTGGAACATTTATTTTCTTTTTCTTCCCACGTGTCTTAAATTGGATGGCTTCCGATCTTTTATCTTCTAAATATCGAATGAAAGTGTTTTCGATATCTGACAAACTTGATTTATTATTATTTGTTGAAAGACTATCAGTTATCACACTAGATTGCTGAGTTGTTTTTAACCGCTCCAAGAGCGGTGTTATATCACAAGGAACGATACCACATTTCCTAAATCCCGACTTTAATATTTCATCGCTATTCTTTTGTATCTTTTCAATTAATGATCGTAAAAGCGTTGGAAAATGCTGTTTCTCAGGTACATTTGATCTACTCCCCACATGAGTTTCCTTATATTTAGATAAAATTTCCCTCCAGGCCTTTTTCATTATGGCAAATAATGCAACATCTAGAGGTTGTGTAACGTGGGTGCTATTCGGAGGCAAACATATAAAATGAATGTCGTGTTTTCGACAAAAATCCAGGACTTCAACAATATTATGAGAAGACAAATTGTCTCCTAAAACGACCTTCGTTTCCTGAATTTTTTTAAGCCTGGGCAATAGAATAGTGTTAAACCAATTTGCAAATGTCTGTGATTCGAACCAACCAGATGTAGTATTTGCATAACGCGTACCAAAGGGGCCATTTTCAGTCCAGGTGTCCCACAAATGCTTGGATTTGTACACCACATAAGGAGGTAGTAGCTCGCCAGCTGCATTTCCACACATCATGAGAGAAATGCTACTTTTTGAAGAGTTACAAATTCGTTCAGTTCATTCGTTACATAATACCTTTTTTTGTCCGGGATCATCTGTTAAGTTCGTCTCGTCATAATTAAAAATAGCATGTGGCTCCACACCAGTTAATTTTTGTTTTAAATTTTGTATGTATAAAGCCATTTGGTTAGCATTGAGTGCTGCTCTACTTCCTTTTATGTTTAAGGCTATCCTTGCAGTAAGGTCCTTATGACGACTTGAAAATGATTTGACCCAATCCATACCAAGAGTATTACCCCTAAAGCGAGTTATTTTTTTTACTTGGCCATTTAAATGAGTCTTGATTATTTGTCGTAATTCTATTCCAGTAACAGGAAACCCAGCATCACTAAGGCTATTAATGCATTGTACGAAGCACTTTTCCTCTTCATAAGAAAATATTGATGGATATCCAGGTTTTCCAGCGTGTACTCCTTTTAATTTGTAAAAAATAGTTTTTCTTGGGATGTTAAAGGATTCAGCGGCAATTCTTGTACTCATGCCATCTTTTATTGTTGACAGACTTGCTTTCAAATCTTCTTCTGAGTAGTCTGCATATTTGCGAGATCCCAGTTTCCTTTTATAACGTCTGGGCATTTCCTAAAAACCATTTTCCTATTAACCTTTTACTCTTGAGGATACTTTGCACCACTTGCAAATTGGCGGTGCAAAGTATACCCAATTTCACGTGTTAAGTGCACATGTAAACAATGTTTTTTTGTTATTGATATCCTGATTTAAAACCGTTATTTTAACAACTAAAAATCGCAATCGATTGTGTGCCGACACTTTCAAAAGACTTTTCCAGATACAACTGGCATACAGTCAGCAGTGGGCAGCACCATACCATAGCTTTGGATTTAGATGGTAAGGTTCACGCAATAGCTAGAAAAGACTATGGACGATTTGGTTTAGGAAAGGACTGTGAAGATGCTGTTGAGTTGAAACCTGTTGCCACTGTGGAAGGAAAGTAGGTGGTAAACGTTGCTTGTGGATCCGCGACATCATTCAGAGTCAAATCGTAGCTAATAAGGATCTTTCTTCTCAATATAAAAAATAACATAAACTTAAATAAAGATTGAATTCTCCCCCTTAGTTTCGCCTTATCAACCTAAGTTATGTCTTTATTCTTCAAAAAATTGATTGGATAATAAATCTCGACATTTGAGTTGTCCAGTGACTACGTATTGGTTTCCGATACAATTTTCGAAATTCTGATTTATGCATGAACACTAATATAAAGCGATGTGTGTTGGATTGCCTACCAAAAAGGCGAGAAGACGATAAGTAACGTCGCAATGTAACAATTTTAAGTATTGTTCTATACAAACAGATTTTATTCATGTTATTTGTTCAAAGTCCAAGTTTCATATCCACACAAAAGTACAAACCATACATATCGTCTTATAAACTGTTCACAGACTTTCAAATTGAATAAGTTACTGTATAATAGAGGCCATAATTTTGATAAATGTTCTAGGGTATTTAAATCCTCATCTTTTACCAGCGTTTGTTAGTTCCATATAGGTAATTTCAGTTGGATTGAGTGGATGCCCAGTTTATTGGTCGCTATGGATTTAGATGTTTATCTAAATTCCGAATTATTGCATTTTGTGTCAAAACTATTGATTAGTTTCAGTAGATCGCCGAATTTTCAACTAAAATCTCCGACTACGTCAAAGCATCGTATATTATTAATTATTTCTTCGTCTATTTTAATTATTTGTTGATCTTTTAAATCATTTTTAAATATTTAATCAGAATACATTATGTAAAAGAGACTGGAGAAGTGGGAATATAGACCTTTCTTATTGGACAATATAAATAAATAAAAAGAGGAGAAAAATGAAAGATGTTAAATTGGATTATCTAGCTAGAGAGTTTTCGCTATGATAGTTATCTGTATCCCCTGGCTATACTTGGCAGGTCCAAATGGTTTTTAAATATCATTTAGTTACTTGGAGAATAAAAATAATTATGTTATCTTACAGAATAAAGTTAAATAATGTACATTTAAAAGTAGTGTTTTAAATTTCATACATTATTTAGTTAAAAATATTAAAATCTGTATCCTTCCTGCTTATTTGTACGCCCATGATTTTGCCTGTCCTGATGGACGTGGTTTATGTTGCTGCTGCTTTTAATAGTTCACACAGATTTGCAAGAGTGGTTAAAATTTGCCGAAATTACAGTTTTGGTCGGTCTTGTTCAAGGATATAGACATTCTCTGAATAGAAGCTTTTTAAAAGGGAGTTCGTATGAGATAGAAATTTATAGAAAGAGATGGGGAAATGGAGCTGGTTAAAGAGCACTTAATTTTGAAACGTTTGCTCTAGTTAAATAACTAAAGTTTATGTTTGATTCAAGTTAGAGCTAATAAAAATGGAGCCGAAATAAATTTTACCTTTCAACATCAATCCTGAACATAAAATACTCAACTCTGTACTTCAAGTTACAGTTTAAAAGTTTTTTGTTTGTTTAGAAATGTGTATGTATAGAATATTATAACAGGTAATGTAATAAATGTATAAAACTGAATCCAAAATTAAGGAAAGAGCATCGATAGATGATACTTCCGGATAGTTAGAAACATGGGCTGAATATTTTGAGGAGTTACTGACCTCACAGGAAATGACTTCTTCTTCTTCATGTGCCTTGTCCGTCCCGAACGTTGGCAATCAACATGGTTATTCTGACTTTCTTTACAGCAGATCTGATTAGTTCAGCAGATGAAAATCCGAACCATTGCCGCAAGTTTTGGAGCCACAAGCCAGGAAATGACAAATTTGAAAATTTGACTGGGGTGTTAGAAGGGACAAAATATCGTAAAAACATTTGATTTATCACAAATATATTCCAAATAAAAAAGTTTCATAATGTAACCATATGGTCACATCGACCATTCATGGTTATGTTGTAAGACATAACTTACTTACTTATGAAATGACACAAAACAATTTTTTTATCTGTGATACAAAGTCTAGCATTACATTTTTCACACTGAAATCGACTTGTACCCTTTTGACAGTATCCACACATCCCTTTCGTTGTATGGACAGGCCAATGGCCAACACAATCTTTTATTGTCGTATCATCTGGTCTAGCAATAACTGGATATTTAATTTTTTCTATTGAAACCATATTCAAAGAGCTAGGTTGACCACGTCGACATTCTTTCCCGGCATTAGCTAATGAGGATGCAAGCTCTTTTCGAAAAACTTTTAAAGGTTTATATTTTTGTTATATTTAAAACCTCACAATCATTCCTATAGAAAAGCCAAGCATTTACGATGCCTATATCCAGAAGATAGGCAAATATTGAATAATACCATCGCTTATCTTTACACGGCATTTTGAAAAGATCCATTAGCGCATTGCCTGTATCTACCCCATCCATGTGCTTGTTGTAGTTTGTTATTACAGATGGACATACCGATTTTCATTTTAGCAGTTCTGCAGTGCCTTTTTACTGAACTTGGCTCGACTCCATAGGCTGTGCCACCAGGAAACACACATTTATTGTCAACCCATTTGATAACGATGATACCATTTTTTCTTTGTCAGCCTTATAGTCATACGTTCCCCTTCCTTGCTTTTTCAAAATTTTGTCACTGTAAATTGGGCAACCTTCAATTCTATCAGCTCGTAAAGTGCCTAAACTCAAGATTTTCATTGAATTTTTCAAATAAGAAAAAAGAGCTAGGCTAGAAAAATAGTTATTAAAATATACTATGCTGTTATGAGGTTCATTAGTTCATTGCGAGTTCCTTTTAGTTCGGGAAAAGTAGTTGAACCTTGGTAAGGTATAAAATCTAGTATACATCCAGAGACTCAAGCAATTACGAAAAGTCGTATCTTGACAAATCTGTCTTTGGTAGCCGGTGTTGTCATTGAAACGGATATAACGTCTAAGTAATTTGAATCGTTTTACCGACATAATACTAGCAATTTGTTCGACTCTAGTTCCAGCTGCCCAATAGTCTTCATATGCCGGTAGTTTTATTATTTTCATTAGAAGAAGAATAGAAATAAAATCTATCATTTCTTTATGATTAGTGTTATTGCTGGCTCCCCTCTCATGAGTACTGTAAAGATTTGTTTGCTCTACTATTTTAGAAAAAAGATCAAATGAAAAAAATTTCGTGAAATATTCGAGTGGGGATAATAGTTCTTCATAAGCATTTTCAATAAAACTTTCTCTATTTTCTACAGCTTTTATATCTTCTTTCAACCAATTATATGTAGGTTTGGACTTTTTTTTTGCATGGCGGTTCGCTCGGGCTGCCTGGGGTAGGTTCGATATCAGCAATGTTATATTCTTGAATGTGTTTATCGTGTTCTAATATGCTACGATCAAAATCACTGTCATCTGTAAAAGATATTTTATCAGATTGTATTCGACAACGATATAAAACCATATTTTATCTGTCAACTGAAGTGATACCGGTTTCTGTATATATTTCAAAACAGACTCTTCGTCATCAGAAGTATGAGACCCATCAGATATGATAGGATCTACTGGCGGCAATCTACACTTATTTTTTCCGTAAAAACAGCGAGTTGGTATTTCTGTCAACAAATTTTCCATATCCATATTTACTGAAAATTAAAAAATCGTTATGGGGCAAAGCAACCAGATGGATACATTTGATTTTCAGATGCAATTCAATATCAAATACTACAAATAATGTATGTACATAATTGAAGAAACATTAAATAGTAGTCTGGAATAAGTCTAAATAATAAAATCTTTCAAATCGTAAATAAACTTACCTAAAACAACACTTTCTGCAATCTGTGTTTACCATAACCTCAAACGTCACCTGTGACCGCAAAACAAATTGATGAAACGAGCAGTTATTTTCAACTCTGTGTTTCACGACTGTTACCTTCTCTTCGACTCACAATGTAACCACTCGGTACTATCGTTCATTCGTATTTAAAAGGTAAAGAACGTTCTGCAGGGTACTTTGAAATCAGTACAACCATACGGTTACAAATCCCGATAAAGGGTTAACTGGTCTCCCTTTTCACTTCCGGTATCATTTCTGTCGAAATCATTTGCGTCACTTGGATAATGCAACGTAAGTTGAACTTCGTTACACTGGTCAATTTCCTGAGCCAAAGTGTCGTCATCTTCTAAACTCTTATATATAACAGTTTCTCTGCATCTTTGGGATTAATAGTAATATTTTTTTATAATTTCATATTTTTTCTGAAACAAAAACAATGTTCAAAATACTAGTCAGTATAAATTTCAATACTACTTATATCACTATTTGATATTTAGAAGCCTGACTAGTTGAAAACTACAAAAAAGTTCTTCTAACACTGAAAAGTTCTACAAACTCTCCTAAAATGTAACCAGTGAACTATAATATATATATATATATATATATATATATATATATATATATATATATATATATATATATATATATATATATATATATATATATATTATATATATATATAAATAATATATATATATATATATATATATATATATATATATATATATATATATATATATATATTTACACGACCCGACTATAGCTCCTCTTTTCAAAATGCGGTTATAAGTCGTCTTCTAGAAGGAGTGAATATCTTTAAAATATTATTCGTGTATATTAATTTTTTTACAATTCTTATAATGTATCGAAAATAAAAACATTATAATTTTTTATACAATTACCAAATTAAAATCAATTGGTCTTCCATCTAAAATTACTATACATACCTCCTCCAATGTATATTAAATTAACAATATAAATCTTTCTGCTATTCAAAATATACGTCAAAACTACATTACAGTGGTTTACTCCTCCAAATATAAATCAGAGACTAAACGACGGTGGATACGTAAACCAAATAATATATTAGAGTATATTTGGCGCGAAAAAATCTGTAAGCCTAACGATTTCTAATGTTTTGTTTTGCAGTGATAAAATATTCTTTATTCATATTACACGTGTAGTGCACTGGAAACTCTAGGTATGTACTTATATAATTTTTATTTTGTTACAGAACGGGTAATAAATACAATTTAATATTGTTTCAATTTAATAGGTAGTTGGATTGAACAAAACTACTAGATAATTATGCAAAATAATATATTTTCTGTCTTCTCCACATTACACATCAGATATTTTTGTACACTTTACAAATATATCTGAACTACATTTATAAACACATATTATACAGTGTATCAAGGGATTGATTTAACTATACATGTAATGGATCAAACATTTTTGAATCTCGTTTTGATATTTTGGCGTCTCGGCTGGTTAGAGTTGCACAAGTTTGACTTGAATGTTTGAAATTGACTTGAGTTTGACTTAATTTCCAGTCAAACTCAAGTCAATCCTTCTGACAAATAATTTTTCTTCCTGTGTCACTCCTATCGGAGATTGGAAATCATCAAGGCTATCCTGACCTTGTTTACAGCTGACCTAAAGAGTTCATTAGTGGTGCAGCCAAAAAACTCTCTCAAATTCCGCAACCATCCTTTTACGGTCCAGATTCCGTTTTCCTTTTATTTTTCCTTGAATTATATTTTGAAGTAATGCGTATTTATGTCCTTTCATTAGGTGACCCAAATATTCTTTGCTTCATTTTATCGTTGGTAAAAATTTCTGGGTCTTTTCCTTTCCTTCTTAATAAGTTCCCAAGTATTTGTAACTTGATACTTTTTCAATTTGAATGCTGTTTATACTAATATATGCTGGTTGTGTCATGTTTTCACTGAAGACCATATACCTACTTGTTTTTTTTATATTGATATTTATGCCATAATTGTTGCAAGCAATATTTATGTTTATAAGTAATCGTTGTAATTCTTCTACTGTTCTTGCAACTAATACAGTGTCATCCGCGTATTCAATATTATTTATAACCTCTCCACTGATTACGATTCATTCGTTTGCTTGCAAAAGGGGTTTCTGGCAGATGCTTTCACTATAAACATTACATAGCAGCGGTGACAAGATGCCTCCCTGTCATACTCCTCTACGTATTTCTATTGCCTGTGATGTCTTATTTTCTATTTTTATGATATTTTCCTGATTCCAATATATTTATATTGAGAATTATTCGCAGATCTTTATTATCTATGTCCTCTCTTTCAAGAATATCGCTTAGCTTATCATGGCGTACTCTGTCAAACTTTGGCAAATAATTCAAGTCAAGTCAAACTGGTCAATGGTTAAGGCTTTGAAAATTCAAACTGTTTGTTAAACTAGTTTGAAAGAGTTTGAAAATAATTTATTTATTTTAGTAGATATACTTTTTTTTTTCAAGATAAAAATAATATTAAGATGTCAATTTAGATAAAAAAAAATTCGATTCAGGTCAGAATAGAGTCGTAAATTCAAGAAAATGATTCATTTACACGTAAAATTGCCTGCTTAGCAAGTTTCATTTTATCGGTGATAATTTTATGCCTTCTATTCTGTCAACGATATCATTTTTTTGTTTATTTAAATGTTGCATAGATTACGGCAAAAAATCCGTTGGATAGTTTTTTTATAATACCAAGTGTATCTGATTTAGTGAAATTGATCCGATTTTTGTGAAATTTTGTATTTTGACATAATTTCATATTTTGAAAAACTTTTATTAATATAATTTTGCCGTATTATTGACCGAAATGAAATTTTTTTTTCTCAACTGTCACGGACAACTTGAATTTTAAAAAGTAAACATGTGCTTGAAATTATTTTCAGATCAAGCAGGCCGGGACCCCAAAACATCAATACGAGCATAAAAATTTTGTATAAAAGTATAAGAGTATAAAAAAAGTAGGGTTCAAATTTTTGCCCACTCAGTTAAACAATACTTAGATATTATATCACCAGTATATTTTTAGGATGAAACCAATTCGTTTTTGTAACAGAGCGTTAAGTCCCGTAAAAATTAACCAATCAGTAAGCGAGAAAGTAAATTCAACTGAAATTCTTTCGGTAAGTTCCAGTTAGATTTTTAAAAAAACATTGCTTATACTTAAATAAAAAAAATATTTTGTAGATCAAAAGCTCTCGATTTTATAGTGGATCTAAAGAAAATATACTCCCTTGTAATTTTACACTACAAGAACAACATAACAAAGATGAAGATCAGTATAAAGTTGGTAAAAAAACCGCTAATGAAATATTACCGATTGAAAATTCTAATGCATCTGACATTTCTTCCGTAAGTTTAACATTTAAGAGCATTTTATTCTCAAATATGAACGGTATGCGGCAAAATAAACAGTACTAAAATGCGTATGCCTCAGATTTGTATGTGTCATGCGCCGAAACGTATTAAGTGATTTCTGAACGACGTTATAACTTATGTGAATGCCATACTAATTTTAGGTGCTTCAGGATGGTTCTTAGTTTTGCAGAAAATTTTTTTATCGTGGAGTACTATTTTTGATCATACGGAAAAGGTCGAGAAATCGGTCCAAAAAGCTTAAAATCGACAATAGTTTTAGCAGGACGGGCAATCTGTCACACGGTCAGTGAGTCTCTTCGAATACTGTTCAGTGATTTTCCATATCCATCGCAATTATCAGGCCTAACCTAACTAACACCACATGATACGTACATATGGGGAATGCTGATGGAGGCAGACCGATACAATGTCTGACATTCCGGAATAACAAACTCCAATTAGATTTTTTTAGTGCCAGAGGGCATCTTTAACATCTATTTTATCGGAAACGTCGTCATGAATAATGTTGGTAAGGCTATATCATGTATACTAAATATATAGATATTCATATACATTTCAATATTCATTTCAGTACTGTTTATTTTACCGCCTACTGTATTTCCCTACTTCAGTCACTTTTTACTATGAAAAATAATTTTAGGAAATATCCTTAAGTTCCCCTCAATTTTATGGTTCACCTGACAGTATCTTCACACCTGAAGAAAGTGATAAAGATAACACAGATTCTCCAGACTTAGAAACTCCATCACCAGCTTCTGATGAAATGTTAGATTCCAATTATGTTCCCTTCGATGATTCTTCAGTAAGTGCAATAAAACTTTTAAAAGAATAAAATGTGTTGTGTACTCTGTAATATTGAAATGGATAACAGAAAAAATATAATATTTATTTAATTGGGTTTTTAGGAAAAGTCTTCAGGTTCTCCAGAAATAAATAATTTTTCTTCCCACTTTTGTCCAAAACAAGTTAACAAAGATGAGTTAAATATTGAGGTAAGTTTATTTCAAATAAGCAATATAATTCAAAGCACATACTTTTTAGGAACAATCTAATTCACCTTCGTCTTCTGTCAGCCTAAATATCCATCAACATGTGGAAGAAACTTGCAATATAAATACGAAGTCTTTAAAAAAATCTGTTTTTTGTTACTTTTGTGAATCAGTTGTATTAAATTTTCCTAGACATATACTACGAAATCATCAAAGCGAATTAGAAGTTCAAAAAATTTTGGTTTACCCTCCAAGAAGTAAAACGAGAAAGCAATTGTTATTTGCTTTGAGAAAAAAGGGAAACTATTTGTTAGGTTCTGCAAATTTAAAACCAGTTAGGAAAGGATCTGCAGATACAAACTACCTACCGTGTGACCACTGCTTCGGCATGTATTCGGCAAAAAACTTATGGCGCCACAGAAAAATATGTAATCCTTATTCAATAACCAGAAATTCCCAATCACAAGCACAAAATTTCTTATTAAGGCACCTTAAATTGGACACTTATTTAAAAGAAACTGTTTTTCCTCGAATACGAGCAGACAATGAGAAAGCAATTGAGAAAGCATATGATAGTGTCCCGTTAAAGAAAATGTTTGAGGTCCTCAAAAGGTCCGGATTGGATTCGACGTATATCCGAGCGATATATAAATTGTACGAAAATGCAGTTAGTTGTGTAAAAATTGGAACCAGAACCTCAAATGAATTTAAAGTCACTAAAGGCCTAAAGCAAGGATGCTGTTTGTCACCGACACTCTTTAAAATATACGTCCAAGAAGCATTGAGGAATTGGAGAAATAAATGTAGATTTATGGGCATCGAAGTGGGACAAGAAACTCTGTATACATTGTTGTTTGCAGATGATCAGCTGGTGGTTGCAACCGATGAGGAAGATATAAATTATATGAATCGAAAATTATTTGAGGAATATGCCAAATGGGGGCTTACTGTAAATATAAGCAAAACAGAATATTTAAAAATTGGAGGAAATACCACAGATCTGAGGCTTGAAAACGCAGTCATAAAAGGCTGCAACCAGTATAAATATCTAGGAAGCATCATATCAGCAGATGGCAGAGTTAAGATAGATGTACAAAACCGAATAACCCAAGGGAAAAAATGCATCCGAATACTGAATTCATTACTGTGGTCTAATAAAATAAAGATGCATACCAAACTTCGCGTATACAGAGCAATTGTAGAACCAATTACCACATATGGTGCCGAATGTTGGACGATGACAAAGAATGAACGAGATAAAGTAGACGTTGTGGAAATGGATTATCTTAGAAGGTCATGTCGAGTATCGAGAATGGAAAGAATCAGGAATGAGGAAATACGAAACCGTACAGGAATTAGAGATACTCTTTCAGATAGAATACAAGGAAGGCAGTTACAATGGTATGGTCACGTGATGAGAATGGAGGAGGAGCGGTGGCCAAAGAAAGCCTTAATGTATGTTCCGCCAGAAAGAAGGAAAAGGGGAAGACCACCAAATTCCTGGAGAAGAGAAATTACAAAAACAATGCAATCTAGAGGCTTAGAAGAGGGAGATTGGAGAGATAGGAAAAGATGGAGGCTGAAATGCGGGAAGCGGCAATCGCCGTAGGACCCCCGTTATATGATGATGATGAGCTAAAATTGTTATCGAACTAAGAAAAAATAGTTCCTCAATCAAAACGCTTTTTGACTCGTTGAAACCAGAATATTACGATTCTTTAGTTTTTGCTACTAAAATAGTTTCAAAATATGATAACGAGAGCAAAACTTTTAAAGCTCCATCATTTGCTAAAAATATTGGCACTACATTAAAACAGTGTTGTGATATAGCACTTATGCTTAATGCGAAAAAGTCTGAGTTTACAGTTAGAAGTGCCAGCGCTAAAGCTGACTTAAAATCTTTAATACAAATAATAGAAGGAAATTGGAAATATGATATTTCCAGTCAAGCTGCAAATGATTTAGACATGAAAAAATGGAACAAAGTGACGTTAATACCACTAGCAAGTGACCTTATGCTATTGAAAAACTATCTCGTGCGAAGGGCAAATGAATCTTGTGATAAATTACAGAAAAATAATAATGATATTAATTCTTACGTGTTTCTGTTAGAAACTATATATTGCCGACTTATCTTATTAAATAGAAGGCGCCCTGGTGAATTAGAAAGAATGACCATACAGAGTTACATTAGCGCTAAAGATAATCAATGTTATGAAGAATTTTCTGAAGCAATTTCAGAAACCGAAAGAATTTTAATGAAAAGTTTTAGAAGAATAGTAATAAAAGGTAAAAGGGGACGTGGTGTACCCGTCCTAGTAAGTAAGGATGTACAAGAACACTTAGAAATGATTACAAAATGTAGAGATTTACTTTTAAAAACACCAAGTATTTACCTTTTTGTTAATCCAAAATTTGATAAACCAATTCGAGGGTATGAAGTAATGTCAAAATATGCTAAATTATGCGGAGCTAAAAATCCTAGTGCTCTTACATGTACAAGGCTGAGAAAACATCTAGCAACGCTAACCCAGTTGTTTACCATGTCGGAAAATGACATGGAGCAACTGGCTTCATTTATGGGTCACACATTAGGAATTCATCGATCTTCATATAGACTCCCCGATGACATTTATCAAACTGTAAAGATCTCTAAGTTGCTCCTGTTAATGGAGAAAGGTAAAGCAGGTCAATTCAAGGGAAAAAGTTTAGAAGAAATAGAGATAAATTTGGAAGAAGACATTATGGAAGATGATGATGGACATAATAACGAGGTATTTGGGGAACAAAAAAATGAAACCAATGATGTTATTGAATCAAAAGGTTCAGAAAGTTGTAATAATGAAAAAAAGGGAGTATTGGATATGAAGGCAAAAAATAAAAAAAGGGTTTTAGTTCCGTGGACAGAAAATCAGAAGAAAGTAGTCAAAATGTATTTTAAAACCCACATTAAACAAAAGAGGCCCCCCAAAAAGTCGGAATGTGAAGATCTGATTTTAAAAAATCCTGATATATTAAAAAATAAAAATTGGCTCAAAATAAAGGTCTTCGTTCAAAATGAATATAAAAAGTGTTAAATGTCAAGTTTTTTTCGAAATTCAGTTTTTGCAATATATTCTGAGTTTTCGTTAAGTATTTTTATTTGTGTTTATATATTCAGTTTTGTTCATATTTTTATTATTTGTTTTTAAATATAAATAATGATTAAAATTAAATATTTATAACGAACATATATACATGTTTTTTTTTTTCGTTAGCCCTTGTTAAAAATTTACAAATGATTATCAATAATATATATATATATAGCCCTTAAATAATCAGATTCGTTTACAATATAACAAATAAATTACATTTGAATTCATTTTTCGTTTTCACCATCACTTTTATTGTGAACAAAAAACTGTCTACTTTGATTCAGATTTTTTGTTAAAATATATATATTATATTACTTTAAATATTAAAGAAAGATTGGAAGACTATTAAGTAGTTTTCGAATCATTATTCCAGAGGAGGACTAAACCACCGTAATATAAAAATAGGAAGAACTAAGGTCGGTAAACTATAATTTGAATATACGTAACGAAATATACGCCGACGCTGGCGACACAACAAGTAATGTGGCGATCATATTGAACTAAAGTATTCAAACGTACAAAAACATGCAATAACTCATCCATCTGAAATTTTGCTCAATGGTTTAGAATGACGTTTAGACTTCTTTTATAATGATTGCGATAAGTCCTCCGTATACGGAGGACCTACCACAGTGGAGGACCTATTATATGTAAATTTCCTATATAAGGAGGAGCTATCCACTGGTGCGTATATATATATATATATATATATATATATATATATATAATATATATATATATATATATATATATATATATATATAATATATATATATATATATATATATATATATATAAAAAAAAGTACTTACAAACTAATTCTTTGAGAACCGCGACAAAAACCCTATATATTATATTATTAAAAATACTCACTGCTCATCATTCAAACAAACAATACATCATAACAATATTATTGTTATGATGTATTGTTTGTTTGAATGATGAGCAATGAGTATTTTTAATAATATAATATATAGGGTTTTTATCGCGGTTCTCAAAGAATTAGTTTGTAAGTACTTTTTTAAATTATCTTTATTAGATCTACTATAAAACACACATATATATCTAAACTAGCTAATGTAAATTTAAAATAAACTATCTTTAAATTGAAATTCTTATGAAACTAATTAAATTCTATAGACAATGTAAAATTTAAACAAACTATCTTCAAAATTGAAATTGTTATGACACTAACTAAATTATATTAACAAAATTTTTGTACCTTTCTGTCACTGAATGCCTAAATGAACTGTTTTCCAATATATAGATTATAATCACCACTCAAATGTCTTCTTCTCAGCTTCGGTTATCCTTGTTTTTGTGAAATTACTTTTTCCAATTATTAGCTTCCACCAATTTAAGATATTTTTCTTCACCAGCATTTATAAACCACCAAGCAAACCAGCAAACAGCATTTATTTTTATTCTTCTTTTCAATATATCAATATCCAATCACCAAAATATCATTTAATTTTAATATTCAATTAATACTTCTTCCATTATCATCATTTATACATAACATAATTTTTAATCTTCAATATTATTTTCTTTATACTATTTCTTAATATTGATTTAACTCACTATATTGAACAATTGTAACTGATTGACTGCCTCTAACTAATTTTCATACTAAAAACTCATAACTGATTGACTAACTGAATGGACTTTCTTACTAAACTTTCTGACTGACTGACTCCTTGAATCCAAATCACCGGGTATTTATATCTTTTTGGATGTTCCAGAATCATCTGGTAAGAAATCATGTTCGATTTATTCCATTAAACACATGTCTGAATTTTCTGGAAACAGTATATGTTCAATCCACAGACATAACATTATTCCAGAATGTTCCACCATAAACAAAGGTCAAATTCTCCATTCTGGAGAATTCGTTAATTATCTATTGATAATTTTGTTGACATTTAGGCTTTTCAGATCAGAATAAACACTTAAATCAGTAAATATATATAAATTAAACATTTTAAACTAACATTATTATTATAACCCCACTTTATATTCCTAATTATTTAAAATGTCACTTGGAGAGTATGTATATCTGGTTGCCTAGTCACATGGCTCACTTAAATATATCTACCACATTATAATTACTAAAATACAACTTTTTACAATTATTATATGCTAATTTTTTAAAAATGCCCTCACATAAATATATTTTTATAAAATTCTCTAGTATATAACTTATTAGAATAACCAAACACTCTCCATATCTAATATTATACAGTAGTGTAACTTATAAATTATTTTCTATAAACACCAATCATATCAATATATATATATATATATATATATATATATATATATATATATATATATATATATATATATATATATATATATATATATATATATATATATATATACTGATATAAGGTTGAATGCTCGAATAAATGAACTTTGAAAAATTAAAGGCAAATATCGAGCAGAATTTTAATAATCAAATGTTGCCAAAGTACTTTCGCTTTCTACAGCATCATCAGGTGCATTTCGTCAAATTTGGGCTATCCAGTAAGCGCAAAATGTTATAAACATGAAATTAAACATAAATTGTACATACCACTACACTAATACACTAAAACAAGGACAAACAGTTTAAAATTATTTAAAAATTATTATACGCTACATTCTTGTCGTCAACAGGAGAGAGAATGTTGTGCTCATCAAGTAAAACCATAAATTGTAAAAACACTCTTTATTTTTTAACACACAGGACCCGTTTCAACATCTCTGCCATCATCAGCTATAAATGTAGGGGAATCTAAATCAGCAATGCACAATAATAAACAACTTTAATGCACAAAAAATTATTTAATGTATAAAATTTCCTACTTACAGAGAATAATTAAAGGAAATTGGCTAGGTTATCAACGCCATAGGAAACAATTATTAAAAAGGAACCCAAAAGTCCAATTGTTGCTCTCTTCTTGGTACCATTTGTAAGAGAAAGTATGTTTGGGAGTAAGTATTGGGTATATTTGGTACTATCGTAAAAACAATAACACTCAGGTACAGAATATGGAAAAGGGACAATAAGTAACATCCCCTAAATATAAACTAGAAAGCCTAAAAGAAGATTCAACGAAATTTCTTTACAAATTACGACTGGCCACAAAATTACAAAATGTGGTTTACAAAAGGTTTTTTTTTAAGTTAAACATTAAACTAAAAAATCAAGAATGGTGGTCGGAGATATGCAAATATTAGTAGACAAGAAGAAAACTGCTTATCAGAAATGGATGTCAAAGAGAAAAGAGGAAGATTACAAGATATATAAAAAATTAAATCGAGATGTAAGAAGGAAAGTAGTGAAAAATTAAAATAAGATGTGGGATCAAAGATGTACAGAGGTGGATAGGTATATCGGTGGTACAAGAGTTGGGCAAGCGTGGATGGTGTTGGCAAAACAGTGGAAACATCGTTATAAGGTCTTACTGACAGAGGATAGATGTAAATTCCAAGAAATGAAAAAAATATCCGAACATACCTAAATAATTGAGATAACAACCGGAGAGTTAAGCGATGCCCTCAAAAGATCGAAAACTGGTAAAGCAGCAGGACCTGGAGACAACCCAATCGAGTTGGTAAAGTATGGACCAAAAATATCACATAAGATGTTGGTTCAACTATTTAACAAATGCGTAAAAGGACAAAATATCCCTGATGATTGGAATGTTGGATACATCAGCTCATTATTCAAGAAAAGGGATAAACGCAAATGCATTAATTATAGGGAAATAACTGTTATCAGCTCAGTGGGGAGGTTGTACGGTCGTCGAATAATAAAAGAAAGAATAGAATCAGAATACGAAGACATAAAAAAACAAAATGGATTTCGTGCGGAAAGATCGTGCACTGATGGTATATTCGTTCTGCAGCAGGTAAAAACGGAAGGCAAGGAATCTATTTACCCACCTATTGTTTGTAGATTCTAAGAAGGTATACGATATGGTACTTTTGAATAAACTATTTCAAACATTGGCGAAAGTAGGTCTCAGTAGAGATCATATGGATGCTATCGCAAATATATACAAAAATGCAAGAAGTGTCGTTAAAGAAGGAAACTTTATATCTGAATTATTTTCAATAACAAAGGGGCTTATACAAGGATGTTGTCTACCTTCGACCTTATTTAAAATATATATTCAATCATCGCTAGAGCAGTAAAGGAAACAACTATCCGGAATGGAAATATACATAGGCGGTGGTAAATGCCTAACAACTTTATTTTTCGCAGATGATCAGGTAGTCGAAGCGAATGGAGTACATGTTTAGAAAACTAAAGAAAGAATATGAAAAATGGGGCCTCAATATGAATATGTAAAAGATGGAGTATCTTAAAATAGGAGATGATGAAGAAGATCCAAAATTAGAAATAAGAAACACAAACACATGCAATGAATATAAATATCTCGGATGTATAATATCTCAAAAAAAGAAAGCAGTAGGGAAAAAAAAGCGGTAAATATTCTAAACTCTTTACTATGGTCTAAAGATAAATTAGACAAGATACGAAATTGAAAATCTATTGAACCTTTGTAGAGCCTGTTATCACTTATGGGGCAGAAGTTTGGGGGATATTAGAAGGAGGACAAATACTGTATATTCCAGTGTAGACAGAATTGAAACTAGACAACTAGTGTGGTATGGTAATGTTAAGAGAATGAATGAAGATAGATGGCCAAAAAAGCTTTAAATTACATACCACAACAAAGAAGAAGAAGAGGAAGGCCTTCAGTTGCCTGGGAAGAAAATGTCCGGCACATAATGAGAGATAGAGCCATCAAAGAAGACGAATGGATGGACAGAAAACGATGGCGGTCGAAATGCGAGAAGCGGTAGAGGCTGTCGCTTTTATAATTATATATATATATATATATATATATATATATATATATATATATATATATATATACATCGAGAAAAGGAGTACGACCATCAATCCAAAATAAACTAAGGTACCCTCGAAGAGTGGTGGGTTTTTCGGTCAAAGTTGGGAAATGAAAGACAAAGAAGGTGGCTACTTCATCTATTTATTGAAGACGTTTCGCTTTCTGCTCAGAAAGCATCATCAGTTCATCTAAAAAGAACAATATGAAACCAAACATCCATAGAGAAGTTAAAAAATGTGTGTTACCTTACAAAGACATGTAGCAGTCAATGATGTTAAAAATATGAAAAAGCTTACGAAACTGGACATTTAAAGTTAAAGTTGTATAAAATAATTAATTGAAACTAGTTGCAATTTAACAAAATTAGCACAGCAAAAGCACAAGTGATAAACATACATGTATATAAAAAAGTTAATATAAAAACTTAAGTAAAAAACATTAAACCTTAATGTTTTTTACTAAAAACACACCTAAAACACACCTAATGTCATCACAAATGGGGTCATAGATCTAGTAAGGTAGTAAGGTAAGCTCAGTTGAACCATCGCTTTAAAAGTTTATGTTGACGGCTGTAAGGCTCTGATGGCAGAAGCTGTTTATTGAAAACTATTTTAATATTAATTGCAAACTCACTTTTGCAAATAGCCTTACGAGAAGCACAGCAAAGCTTATAAACATCAGACTGGTGTAGCATATGAACTACACCTTTTGTATTGATTAATGATCTGATATTCATATTGGACTTTAAAGCTACTTCGTAATACTAACGTTGTAATATTAACCCAATGTAATAGTAACTTCTACTCCATATATTATAATACTTAATGTTGTATTTTAAGATTTTTTGAATATAATAGAATGTTTTTTATAAGCAGTAAATAAAATGCAATATTTTTCATAATCTTTTATTAAGTGATTAAGATAATATTTAAGTTTAGTATTTTCCTAAGGTTTAGTTCCTAAAAATTTCCACATTTATTTAATATATTATTTTTAAAATATGCAATATCAAAAGGATATATTTTCAGAGCTTAAAAGAAACAGACTGTTTAATATTCCAGTCATAAAATTTCCAACGGTTATATAGTACGAGATATTTCAATGATAAGAGAGAACGCAGCTTGTACATGATTTATGTCGGCTTCCAGATTTGCAGAAAGCTGACAGAGCTGCAAGCAGGGCTGTTGCCTGCTGCTGCTGTGCCACGCACTGTGACACTTTAAGCCTCTCTGATGCAAATTGCACAAATTGTCATTGTTTCCCTTGATATATAGATGTATAACGGTCGACGCGTAATGGCGCTGATTTACCGAATGACACTCAGAAATGGGAGACGAACGTATTATGATAAATGCAAAATATTGACAGATATTATATATATATATATATATATATATATATATATATATATATATATATATATATATATATATATATATATATTGAATCGAACATATTCATATAATATTAAACTATGTATATTTAAACACGAAAGACAAACATTAATTTTTTTCTCTTGTTTTTTATGTTTTCATATACAGTGTGACCCATTTAGATTGGAAACACCTCTATAAAATTTGAAGTTGTTAATCGATTTTAACCAAATTTTTTTTAATGTCATGTAATAAAAGGTCTATTGTGGAACAAAATATTAAATATTTTGTTAAATTTTCAGGGCATTCTACGATACTTTTTTTTTGTCGAAAATGGAGAATTTGTATTAGAGAGTTTTTTAATAAAAAATTTTTTACGCCAATGGATTTAGAGTAGCTTCAAATAGCTATGACAAAAATTTCATTAAAATATATTTATTAATAACGAAGTTATGACAACTCAAAATTTTAAACTCACTAAGCTACGAATCAAAAGAGAACACCCTGTATTAACAGATAACCATAAAACTAATAATTTTTTAAATAATTTTAATAATAAACCACTACTAGACAAAAAAATGTAGGTAAAAATTGGGTAATAAACTGTAAAAGCCAGTATTCTCAAAAAATCAATGTCTGGTGTGGTATACTGAACGAGCGAGTTATTGGTCCTTTCTTTTTTGAAGAAAACTTGAACTCACAGAACTTTTTAGAATTTTTAAACACCGACTTGTTGGATGCTATTCATAAGCTCCCAATTAATGAACGATTAAATTTGTATATCCAGTTAGATGGGTGTTCTGTTCATTACGCCAGAACTGTGAAGCAATGGCTAAATGAAAATTTTCCAAACCGTTGGATAGGCCGGGGTAGTCCGTTGATAGATTGGCCACCCAGATCTCCAGATCTCACAATTTTAGACTTCTTTCTCTGGGGAGGTATTAAACAAAAAGTTTACCAAACCCGTGCAAGACACGTAAACGAACTTCGTGCAAGAATTCGACAGGCATGTGCAGAAATTACTCCCCAACAACTAAGAAATGTAATTAGAAATATTCATAAACGCTACGACAAATGTATTCAATTAGATGGTGGATTGGTAGAGGCAACTAGGATTTAAACTAAAATTATGTTTCCATGTTTCTGTTAATACAGAGTGTTTTTTTAACGTTAATACAGAGCGTTTTTTTCTTAGTAAGTTTTAAAATTTTAAGTTGTCATAAGTTTGTTAATAATAAATATATCTTAATGAAATTTTTGTCATAGCTATTTGAAGCCACTCCAAATCCAGTGGCGTAGAAATTTTTTTAATAAAAAAATCGCTAATACAAATTCTCCATTTTCGACGAAGAAAAAGTATCGTAGAATGCCCTGAAATTTAACTAAATATTTTATATTTTGTCCCGCAATAGACCTTTTATTACATGACATTAAAAAAATTTGGTTAAAATCGGTTAACAACTTCAAATTTTATAGAGGTGTTTCCAATCTAAATGAGTCACACTGTATGTTAATTTCTCTTTATAGACTATATTTGCGGTTATTTTGGTTGATAAAATTGACAGAGAATACCTACTAACACTCCGTTTGACGACGGTGGTCTGTTAGGCCAAACCTACGACGTAAAACGTTATTTTCTTAAAAATAAACAATCTACATCGACGGAATTTTCAGTACCTTTAATAACGATGAACACCTACATTTTACAATGTTTTTACAAAAAAAAGATCGTTTTATTTTTTTTTCCAAAAAAAATTACTTTGTCCTGATAGACCACCGTCGTTTGTTTATGTGAGTTCTTTCATATACAGGAACTATATTTATTTTATTTTCCCTCCAGTTTCGGGTATCTAAACTGGGCTGGATTTCCCCGATCGAGAATATGCAGTGTAATTGTTAGATATCCCTCAATTATTATTTTGGTTTCGTGTGAAATAGGTCTGATAAAAAAGTGATTTCGCGAGAACTATACGTAGCAGTTAATTGTTTTATTCATCAATTTATGTATTCAGAATAGGAACCTGGAATGTTCAGAGCATGTTTTAGTCTGATAAAATGCACAATGTTATTCAAGAAATGAACAGGTTAAATATTGATGTACTGGGTATCAGTGAAGCCAGGTGGCCCAACTCAGGTTGTTTTTTAACAGACGAAGCCACAATATATTATTCCGGTAGCGAGAATAACCAACACAGACACGGCGTGACAGTTATAGTTATTAAAAAATCTAATAAAGCGGTGGAATGCTATTTCCCTATCTCAGAAAGGATAATGATACTGAAGTTGATGACATCTCATGCCAAACTGAATTTGATACAAGTTTATGCTCCTACGGCAAATGCCGACGAAGAAGAATTGTTTTCAAATTAGAAGATAAACAGCGGCTAGTGAAAATCCACGTTTAAAAAGCTAAATTTCTGTTTAATTAAATGTTTTCAACTTAGAAGAATCACAACGACTACAGAAAACAACAACATAAATGTCAAAACTGTCAAAAACAAGCATACATGATAGCAATAAATTTTTATTTTCGGAAATTTATAGGGTGGCCACTTTTTTGCCGCTCAGTGTAAATAAATAGTAATACTTTTGCACATCCTACATTCTTGCACTATCGTTTCGTTTTGTAATGTGGCCAATATTGTCGAATCTGGTTTCTTCTGGTAAAGAAAATTTAGATTGACGTCCATGTACTTATTTGGGCACTGATGTAGCGGTTTCTTGACTATTATAAATTATAAATATAAATCTATGTCGGCTCATGCTGTCTCTTATAATGTGCACTTCTTTATCCTCATCCTTTGACCAATGCATATCAACTTGAAGCAGAGTGTGAACCGGATTAGATACATATGTTAATAATTTTTTTTAATCTGTGTTATTTATTTAAAAATCGTGACGATTATTCTGCGATGCAAAAATATTTGTAAAATATAGAATGCTCTCATTTACTTTTTTATTAAAAAAGAGTGAAAAACTTCAATATATGACTTGCTTTCATGGTGGGCTTTTATATTGTCTAAATATTAATCAGACTGATGTTGAATTCCTACTGAGCATAAAGGAGTATCTGTTGTTACAACTTGAGACAAATTTTACTATTTTTGCCTGGTTTTTTCTTTGGACGTTTTATCTGTGGTTCAGAGGAATATCAGAATCAGAACCGTCAGAATTCCCAATCACTTGTATTTCATATGTACCTGCAATATTCGATTTTATTGATTCTTCACAAATAATATTATCATCAATGTCTTCTACATTAGAAACTTTCACAAAAGTAAGTCAGCATTTTCACAAACTGAGTCTTCTTCTAACAAAGCTATTAACTCTTTAGTAGTTAGTGCCATCTTAATTTCATATTTCGAGAATTTACTGCAATAAACAAATGCATTACTATGTACACGCATTCACATGATAATAGTTTATCTTACTTTATTTTAATTTATATGAACTTCATAATATATTTTTATATTCATATAAACAAATTCTTCTTCTTTTAGTTCCATGACCGTTATCGATCATTGGATATCATGTTGGCTACCGTATTCGCTATCGTGACTTTATTGACAGTATAAACAAATAAACACAAGGAAACTTTAAAATTAAGTTAAAAAAAAAACAAATATAACGTTTACTGCACACAGCAATTCTATAAATAGAGAATGATGTGTATTGACAAGATCGTATGTTAAAATTTCAGATTGTTTAGCCTAATGAAAAAATAAGTATTTTCCAAAGTTTTCTGTTTTTTGAAGTTCTGTATTAGGTACTTCCTAATAAGAATAAAATTTTACTTTAATTTGTTAGACAACTATAAGATACCTGTCAAAATACACATTATAATTTAATAGTTATATCGGTCTTAGATTTAATTTTTACGTAATTACTTATGTGTTTAAATAAGTTTAAAAGTTACCGTTAAGGGCTACGTTAAGAAGTGCGATGTTGCCAGGTCATCACCTTCAACTAAAAATTGTTTTAGTATAGGAATGTATATTTATTTTATTAAAGCTATAACAATAGCTGCATCCACACCTAGTTCCATATCCTCCTCCCCTAGTTTATTAGGTGTGCCGTTTAATTCTACTAAGGTGCGTGAATATGGTACGGAATAAAATCCACAATATAACCAGACACCCCTGATAGGATAAAAAAAATTGTAACCCCATTTGTGTCTCTTGCTTTTGTAAAACTGACGTAAATTTCCAGCTTTATTCTTTCATCTTGACTTTCATCAATGGAGTATTCATTTTCAGTGTGAAATTTTCAAAATTTTTTCTAAAAGCGGACGCATTTTGAAAAACCTATCTGTTGTTGTTTGTGTAATATATTCATTATTATTAAAATAAATAAATCTTCTCAGAAGCTTAAAACGTCTAATTGACATTAGGCTCGCAACTTGTTTGATACGTGTTTCACTGGCCCAATAATCTTCCTATGAAATAATATTTATTACACCCATCATCAACACATAATTTAAGTACTATACACATTTGTCTGCTCATTATGTAGTCTAAAATATTTAGTGAGAACAATTTGGTAAAATACTCCAATGGAGGTAGTAGTTGCTCATTTATTTCAGGAGCAAACTTAGTACTTCGTATTTTAAGAGCAAACTTTCATTTTGGGGTAAGTTGCTTTTCGTCCAGTTGAATATTATTTTTGAGTTTTCCTTTTTCTAGGAGGTTGATCAGTAGTTTCAGGGTCGTCTATTATATTTTCTATAATAAGAATTTAAATAAGAGTTAGTAGCTTCTAAAGTTTTATGTATATTTTACCAGTAGTTTGTATCCTTATTTGATGAACATACTTCGCTGGCAATAAATTATTAGAAGAATCTGAGTGGCCAGAGTCACTTAGAATATACATGAAGGGATTTCACTGGATGCATCCATAATAGCAAAACGCTAAAAACGACAATTTTTTATTGATAATTGTTACCATAGGATTAATAATGTTTTTGGATAAACGTATATTATCAATTATTATCAAAGAATGAAGAAACTATAGGGAAATAACACTCCTTAATACAGCATACAAAATATTTTCGAGTATTTTATATGGTCGCCTGAGTGCATATTCAGAGGAGCTTCTTGGCGAATATCAAAGTGGTTTTAGGCCTGGTCGATCAACAACAGACCAGATTTTTGTGCTAAGGCAAATACTGAAAAAAACCAATTTATTCAATATCGACACATACCATCTTTTCGTAGACTTCAAATCAACCTATGATAGTGTCCTTAGAAATAAATTGTATGAAGCCATGGATGAATTCCATATCTCCGATAAACTGATAAGATTGGTTTAGGGTACAATGCGTAAAGTTGTTTGCAAAGTCGAAATACAGGGCGAACAATCACACGCATGTTGGGCTGCGACAGGGAGATGCGCTGGCATGTCTTCTTTTCAACATAGCTTTGGAAAACGCGGTCAGGGATGCCCAAATAGACAACAGACAACATTTTTAATAAATCATCCCAAATTTTGGCATATGCAGATGACGTCGACCTAGTTGCCCGCACAACACGCAAGCTAGAAGAAATCTATACCACATTGTCAAACGCCTCAAAAAATATGGGCCTGCAAGTAAATGAAGATAAAACTAAGATAATGGCATTAACACCCAACAATAGAGCCAGAAACATCGGCCACCAATTCACGGTTGATAATTCTACCTTTGAAGTGGTGGACAAATTCACATACTTAGGCTCCCTGATTGCCAAGGAGAACGTCTTGATGGAAGAAATCAAGCGAAGAATAGTCATAGCAAACAAATGCTATTTTGGACTGACTAGACATATAAGAAGCAGAAACTTAAGCCAAAAAACAAAAATAACCATATACAAAACCCTTATACAACCACTGTTGACATATGGCTCGGAGACTTGGACCATTTCCAAGGCAGATGAAAATCTCCTGCTTATATTTGAACGAAGGATCCTGAGAAGAATATTCGGTGGCATCTGTGAAAATGGTGTTTGGAAAAGGAGGTACAACTACGAGATATATCACAGATATAAACATATATTTGGTGGTAAAGACGTAGTATCCTTTATAAAAATAGAAAGACTAAGATAGGCAGGACATTAGGCAAGATCACAGCAGAACAACCCTCCTAGAAGAATCCTTATGTCGCAACCTGTGGGAAGTAGAAGTATGGGTAGGCCAAAACTCAGATGAAAGGATGGTATAGATGAGGATGGTAGACAAATAGGCGCAGAAACTGGCAACAGTTGGCAATGGATAGAACTGACTGGCGTAATAGACTTGGGAAGGTCGAGGCTCTTTTATAGGGCTGTAGCACCAATGATGATAATGATATATTATCAATTATCACGTTATATCTAAAATCAGGTAACACAAATCATCAAATAAATATAGGTTTAAGAAACCATCGTTGAATTCGTTTTGCATAAAAATATATTTTTACTTTCCAGAAAAATTCTTATTAGTAGGCACGTACACTGCACAACCTAACAACTGACGAAAGAAAACGCGAAATATACAAAGATGTGAAAAATCGCTGGCAATAATAATCATTGGTTGGCGTTCTCCCACCGCAAATGACCGATACCATATGCCTACATTGAACAGCAAGCCTTATAAAGCATAGTTTGAGTAATATATACATTTGAATTTAACGTAACCATATGGCTGCATTATAAAGTTTATATTATTGAAATATTTTTGAATGTGACCGATAGAAGGTTAAATACAAAATAAAACTAATAAAACAAAGAGATTCGTTTTTTATTATTACCGTAAACCTAATATTAACAAAGTTATGACTACTCTAAAGTAGACTTTTATTTATTGAATACAAAAATGCAAATATGATGTTGCATAACCGGCAAATGGTAAGTTTTCCATGAAAAACTTATAGGTTTCTAAAGATTCATCAAATCGAAACCAGGGCAGTATGACATTAAAATTTAAACAGCTGCTGACACCAAGTCTTCTTATTTGTGCAACCTTCAAGTATACACTGGCAAGAATCATGAATGTCAACCAGACAAATACCAAAGCTATCGAGTAGTAACCGATTTAGCAAAACCATATCATAACAGCGGATGAGCCATTACCACTGATAACTTTTTCACTATGTTTCACTAGAAAATTATCTACTGACAAAGCAACTAATTTTACTAGGTAAAATTCGCAAAAACAAACCAGATATACCATTATCACCAAACATAGAGCCTAGATGAATCTAGACCTTCACATTCGTGAATATTTGCATTTACAAATAATGATCTTTCGATGATGTTATGTGTTTCGAAGAAAAATAAAATGGTTCACATTGTATCAAGTCAGCACAATGACAATAGTATGGAAAAAGTTGGAGAGAACAAGCCTCTTAGGATGTTATTATAAGACAAAGATAAATCTATGTACAAAAAATATCGAAATTTTGGAGAAGCGATCAAATTAGTGTAGGAGTAGGAGTAAATCAAAGGGAGTAGATAAATAAGATTTAATTTTGCCTGCAAGTTGTAGTTATCTTAATAAGCCATATGACTTATTCTTCATAAAATAGTTTAGTATAACAGAATGAGGTGAAAAATAAGTATTATCTATTAACCCTTCATTAGGCGCGCGACCTGCCCGAACGCCGTTAGTCGGGGTAGGTCCAATGGACCTATGATTAACTTTTTAGTTACTAGCAGATTTTTTAAAATATTTTCCTTATTATATTAATGTTACAACATAAATAGATGTATTTTATAAGGAAATAAATAATTAAACAGATTTTGAATGCGTAATATTGTCCATATATGGAGAAAAACAAAAAAAAAACAAAACTATTTATGGAATTAATAAAAATATATTTAATAAGTGAAAAAAAAAAACAACATAGATATGTGTATTATATTTATTTATAGATTTAATATATATCTCATTAATATTTATTAAAACATTCCTCGCACATTTTTTAGTATGGATACTCAAACATAAACATTTGCTACACCTTTCACAAGAATATTGAGTCTTGCATTGTTTCTACGTTTCTTTGTAACAAGCTGCACAGTGTTTTCTTTTACGTCGGTTTGAACTATTTGCTGCTCGATCCCTTTCATGTGTCTCTTCTTGTTCGGGTTTATAACGTTCTAAAAGAGTTTTCAGTTTAGTCGGTAAACTTTGTATTGTTGATCTCAACTGTAAATGTGGAGTTACTAAACTTTTTGCCAAATTTTTCAGAAAGATCCGCCTCGTAATATACTCTGCCCCATTTCCATTTCCAAAAGAAATAATCATGAAGTTAATTCCGGCTACATTTAACAAGCGGTAAAATATCACCATAGGCCATCTTCTCGTAGCTCGTGCTGTATCATAAGTGGCACATAATTTATCCACAACGTCCACGCCTGATTTTGTTTCATTGTAAAATTGTATTATCGCCGGTTTCTTACCGGTGTTAGACGATACAACCGAACTTGACGTGTGATAACTAGACAACAATACAACTCGTTTTTTTTTGAACATATGATACAAGTGTCTCGTGTTTAGTATAACCAAATAAGCTATCATATTCATTGCGATTTTTGGGGCAATGCAAAATCTGCCGGAATTTCTCGTCGATGTTTTCTCACGATTCCTACGAAGGACAATTTTTGTTTTTCCAGTTCTTTTACAAGGTTCAAACTCATTAACCAATTGTCGGCAGTAATATTCCTGCCTGTGCCGAAAATTGGTTCTGCCAACCTGCATACAATTGCATCTGCAGAATTACTCTGCCTGTAAGGTTCTTTCGGTTGTTGCCCTCAATAAATTTCAATATTATAAGTATAAAAAAGGTTTGCATCAGATAAAGAGAATATCTTGATTTCGTACTTGCTCGGTTTGGATGTTATGTACTGTCTAAACCCGCAATGTCCTCGAAATCCTGGCAGCATTTCATCAATTGTTGTGTTTTGTCCACGGCTATAATATGTCTTGCAATTTTCAAAAAAATAGTTAAAACTAACTCTCACTGAAGCTAATTTATCTGTTGCTTGTCTTTAAGGCCGTGTGGTTTTTTCATCGAAACGGACACATCTTATAAGAAATCTAAATCTTTTTTCAGACACTGTCATTCTAAAAATATTTATACTAAAGTCATCAGCTGAAAAATAATCTGAAAGGTTGTGGTTACCACCTTTAAAAAGCCCTAACAAATACAGAAGGCCAAGAAATGCCTCCATGCCCTCCAGTCGCTTATACGCGCAAACTTTTCTTTCAAACTATTTATATAAATATTTGTTTTCTCCACTAGTATAGACAATATTCGGTCATCAAAAAATAATCGCCAACAATCCAATTCACTTCTGGCGCCTTTTGCTATTTGGCTTACAACACCTGGCAATTTCACTAAAATATTATGCGGAGGAGTTTGAATTATTACCCAGGGCCTCTTCCTCCATTTTGTTCCATCACGACCTGCAATAATAGCATAATTTATTGTTAACAATTTTTTTTTAATATTTTGAGATGAGAAATTGTATTTAGATAAAAAATATACTGCACGATTGTCACAATTTATATGTATTATATAAATTCGAGAGGAATTTCAAAGCACATGAAATACTGTTTATATAATAGCAAAAAAAATATTACATAACCTGACTTACCATTATAAAAGTTTTCGCTTTCGGCGCCCACCATGTCTTCTGTATCTACGTCGTCGATTTCATGATCGGTATCAGAATCCATCGACCTTGTCTCCAGATAATCCTCTGTTGAAAATTCATCTTATTCGTCGAAATCTTCTGGGGGTAAAGTATTTGTGCCACATTCACCTTCTTCTAAAACAAGACGATTAAGCTCTTCTACGTCTGCCGGATTATCAAGTTTGTAAATACGATTACTCATTTTCTCAAAAGTGTCGCCAAATTATGATAAAATACTTTTTTACGTAATTGTCACAAAATAAATAAGGTCGATTATTCACAAAATACACTATTCGGCGTCAGTAAAAGACAATAAGCACTAGTATATAACTCTCATACGCCACAGCAGACGTACCAAATAGCACTGACGTGGTTAAGCGGGCTAGGTCCGGTGGACCTATTCTGTGTACGGTCGAATTTGTTCGCAAATTTCAGAAAAATCTCGGCGGTTATTGAAATGTTACTTTGGACGGTAAAAGAAGACTGATCATTACATCATTACATGTCATTTAGGCTCAATGATATATATTATATAATTTTATTTATATACGATAATTTATAAATTAATTATGTAAAAATATTCTGATTAAAACCATACAAAGGAATATTACTTTTAACACAAAAAAATGTTCATGTAAAAGCTATTGTAGAACAAGTTGACTACAGTCAAATTTTTGTACTTTTTGCAGGACGGTTGCCATACATATCCGTCCTCATCACTTGCTAGACACTGTCTCATTCTCGTGAATAGAGATGGGCTTAGCAAAATATTATTTGCTATTATTTGTTACTGTCAACTTACAATGTACAAACACAGGAACAATTTAAAAGTGGTATATAAAGTGGTATATAATAGAAATTAGGAGATAATTGTTTGATAACGGTGGATCTTTACATTTTTAAAGAAAATATTTTAGAATTGCATTAATGTGCTTTTATAAAATATATAATAATTTTGTATATTATAAAAAAAATTCATTTTTTGACAAACCTCTTACACTACTACTAATAAAATTTAATATAAGTGATGCAGTTTGCATTTTAGGTTTGGGATTAAGATCCTTTTTATGAAAAAAAAAATTGTAAAATAAGTAGATTATTGAGTAAATAGTTTAAAAATATATCTTCTTTAATATTCCAAAAATACATCTGACCTTTTGTTGCTGTGCCCAAAATTTGGAGTTTCTTGTCCTAGATCAGATTTTAACTTGGATGTCTTTTTAAAATGATATAGAGAATATTATTATAATAGATAAAATACAGGGTATATCTAAAATCTTATTAAGGGTAAAGCCTGCTAATCTCCTTAAAAATTTCTTAAATTATTCCCACAAAGAACATTTTAGTGAATCGAATAGAGTTTCTAAGAAATCAAACAATTCTTAAAATCACATTTAGATCTTTATATTTTGCAATTGGATAAGAGGAGGTGTCCAGTAGCTATTAACAAATAGCTACTGTATTGCCGAATATATTGAAAAATAGACGGCTTATTAAATAATAAAATTACATATCTTCAGCTAAAAAAAGATCCAACTACTATGATACAAAGTTATTACAATGACCTTATTAAATTTATGAGAAATAACTACAAGAAATAAACAAAAATTTGCCAAAAACTGATTATATACAATTTATCTGAATAAACTTACTGCTTACCAAAAATTCATAAAAAAAGGATACCACTTATGCCATTTGTAAGTTCTATAAATGCGGAAACATATGAATTATAAAAACTTTTTGTTAATGTTCTTAAATACGCTTTTGATCTACGCTAAGTAAACAAGTATAATGCAAGGGATACATTTTCATTTATTAATGATATCAAGAAGTTGGTTCAACTGAAGGATTATGTTTTAGTTTCGGTAGATGTCATATCGTTATTTACTAATATACCAATAATCTGGTCATCAATATAATACAACAAATATGGAATTTAATTCAAAATTATACAAAAATCTTTAAGGAAAACTTTTTATTAAAATTTTAAATTATGTTTTTTAGGACAACACCTATTTTAGCTTTAATGAGAATTTCTATCGTCAAATATTTAGAGCACCTATGGATAATCCACTCAGCCTCATAATAGCAATCATTATTTTGGATAATTTACTGGATACCCTAATTTCAATATTACCTTTCTTCTTTGCCCTTTATTAAAAAAATTCTAGACGATCTTATTTCTTCTGTTCCTGCTTCATAAATTCAAAATACCTTGAACATTTTTAATACTTTTAATAATCATTTTCAATTTACGTTAGAGATTGAAAGTAAGTGTATGATATAATTTCTGGACACCAAATTAATAAGAACTGAACAAAACATTCTACTCATCAAAAGTTTAATACAATCAATGCAATTAAAAATAGGGTGGCATATTTTTGACGAAAAGTTAATGAACAGAAACTTAAACTTGCTAGGAAATATCTTTAAAAATATTGGATATCCAGAACATATTTTTGATATAGGAGCAGTGCAACTAATTCAATACACAAAAAATGCCATTTATAAAGCATGTATCCCCTTTTCTATGAAATTGTTAAATATAATTTATCGAAAAACGGACAATTGTTTTCAAAAGTAAAAGACAACACTCCAACTCTTTATAAAACCAATGTTAATTACAAGTTGCCTTGTTCTTATTGTCAGAGTTGTTAGGTCGGTCAAACTTCACATTGGATGAAATTAAGAATATCACAGCACAAAAATGATTATACAAAAAAGAAAAGTACGTATGTGGCTGACGACCATCATTTAAAAACTGGGCACCATTTTGACTACTACAATGCTAGGTATTTTCAACAAGTTTTTATAAAAAAGTTTGTTTTTGGAAATGTGTTACATTAATAAATAAGAAAATGTAATAAATTACAAAGTAGACACGGGCCAGTGAAGCAATATATGCTGTAATATTCTTAATATTTTAAATGAGATTTTTTGTTTAAACAATAAAATTTTAACCTACCTGTACATTTCTAAATTATATAAAACTGGCTGATTTTTATTGAGTGTTAAATGTGTTACTTGTTTTTATGTTTTAAATGACTTATTATGTACCTACAATAAGTTAAATTGTCAGTACTGTTTTTAACGAAAATACAAGTGTTTAAAGACTTTTTTAAAATGTTTTACAAAAATGTTTTTTTAATCTGTAATTACTAATATAAATTTGTGACATATGTAGTATTTCGCTCCGTGCGTGACCATGGTAGGGGTACCTTGAAACGATGCCAGCGTGCGTAGCGGCGAAATATGACAAAATTGGAATCATGGAATCTTTTTACGCATAAATTTTATCAAAAATGTGTGCAAATACATGTTGCGTATTTAATTGTGCTAATAATAGCAAAAATAGTAAGTGTAGTTTTTATAGGTTCCCAAAGATTACATATAAATTAGAGAAAAGAAAAAGATGAATCCGTGCTATTAATATGAAAAAGTAAATATCACATAACCTCATTTTTATGCAATTGAAATAGGAAATATTTAAATAATTTACCTTAAATGATATTTTATAAGGCTTTAAGCTAACTGCAGAGTGCCTGATGACTTTAGCTTTTATATCATAACTTTTACTATTACTGTTTTTAAATATATGCTCTTTCACGTGAAAAACTTGATTTGCCAGTACTAGATTTTTCCCTTTCTTTTCCGTTTGGGGTTAAAAAGATATATTATGATGAATTTTGAGAAACCCAGTTTTTAATACTACATTTTTTTGTACATAAACTGAAAAAATATAATTAAAAAGTTAATTATTAATAATTGTCAATTTCGGCTGTATTTAACAATGTCAAACATATGTCATATGTTTAACGTGAAAATTATTAGGTCCAAAACAGTCAGATGAAGGCGGTAGGTGTCGCGTCAGTCACGCACGGAGCGAATAATATTGTAGTTTTCTCCTAAGGATGCTAACAAATTATTAGCGAAATAGTGTGCAACAAGAAGGAGAGCTTTATTTCCAAATAACATACCGCGTACCTACCTGATATTCCATTACAGTTGTGGATATTTCACTACAATTTACACACATTGGAAAAGTCTAGAGATATTTTTATAAAGTAATAAAATTAATAGAAAAATATTATGTGGTAATTTAATTTTAATTAAATTTCTACAGTTTCTCATTCTATATGTAGATTTTTCTGTATATAATAAAATGACAAAAACGATAACAAATAGTTGAAAAACAGTTTTTAACATGAGAGTAAAAAACTATAGTTTTTATATTGCTGTAAATATTCTGGTAGTTTCGATTTTGTTCTTACTATAAAGTTCTTATTGTTATTAATTAGTTAGTACAATAAAAATATTGTTTTTTATCATGAAACGACCTCATTTAACTTTGGATAAGATGAATAGGGCTGTAGGCCTTTTTCAAGATGACATGTGCAAATTAATGTCGCTGAGCACATGGGAGTCTCCCAAAGTGTTATAAGTCGATTATGGCGACGTTTCTGTTTTTTTTTATTTTCAAATGCATATTTACAATTTACTCCATTAGGTTATTAGTAGATGCGATGATAATATTGAGTTGATTTAGGTATCGTCCAGCGATAATTCTCTATTTTCACCTATGTAACCATAATATCATCTATCCAAGTCCTTTTCAGTCTTCGTTCTTCTATTGGTGGCTAATATAATTCACTGATAATTTGGCTCTGGTGCGTTGAATTACGAATTTTGACCTTATTGGCGTGAAATGATATGACATCTTTTACGGCTGGTACTCCTTCTTCATTGTGGGAGGTTTAATTACTCACATACCAAGGAACGTTAGCTATCATACCCAGTATTTTTGATTAAAAGGTCTGCAAAATTTTTGTGTTCGAAGGCTTGCTACAGCCCCAAAGTTCTACGCCGTAAGTCCATATTTGTTTTAGTATGACTTTGTTAAGCAGTATTTTATTCTCCAATGACTTTTGTGACTTTCTGCCAAGTAACCAATTCATTTGTTTTAACTTTATATTGAGCTGAGGTGTTTTGGCGTTACTGTGTTTCTTAAAGGTGAGCTTTTGGTCAAAATGCAACCCGAAATATTTCACAACGTCTCTAGCAGTCTAACAGTCTCTAACGTTTTTGTGACACTGGAAGTTTAGTAGAATGTCATCCAGGACGTGAACTTGCTACAACTGCAGCTCAAAACAAATGTTTAGGATTAACCGCTATAATACAACAAACAATTCCATTACCTGAATTGGTTAGCGACTTGCAGCGGATATACCAGTTAATCATATGCCAGCATACTGTAAGAAATTGCCTTTATGAAGCCAATCTCCACATTTGAAGACCATTGAGATGTCTATCTATCTCCAGAGGTAGTCGTGCTGCAAGATTAGAGTGGTATCAAGAATATCAAAACTGGGATGTAAATGATATAGCTACAGCTTTATTCTCCGACAAATCTAGATTTGGAGTTCAGTCAGATTCTCGTCGAGTAAGAGTGTGGAGACGATCTAATGTAGAACGCTTAAGGCATGTCTAGGAAGTTTACACATACAGAAGTGGTATGGGTTCGAATTATAATCGGTGACAGAACGTACCTCGTTTTCCCAGACAGACCTCTTCCTTATAGCTCAGCAGTTCCTAGACACCATTCTTTAACGTATTGTTCGTCCGTTTGATGGTGCGGTTGGTCAAAACTTCCTCCTCTTGGATGATAATATTCGTCCACATATCGCACGTTGGATTGCCAACGAAGTTATAATATGATGTATTGCTTTGGCCAGCACAATCCCCGATCTAAACCCCATCGAGTATTTATAGGACGCTTCAACGAAGAATTACTCGACATATTAGAGAGCGGTTAATAGAAGAATGGCAAACGTACCTCAACAGGATATCGACAATCTCATTTTGTCTATGAACGACTGGTATAGAGTCATAATAAACTAGGGTGAACGCCGTACTTTGTATTAATTTTGTTTTTTTTATTATTTAAAATATGGTTGTATTTTGTGATGACCTAATCTTTTTTTAATTGTACTTAGGGCCGGTTTCACCAACGACAAATAGCAGTCTATTCAATGAATAAAGTTATTCGACCAATAAAACTGACATATCTGCGTTTCACCAACGTCAAATAAGACTTATTCTATGAATAAACTCCAAATAAGTTATTAGTCCAAAATCGGCCAAATAAATATTTATTCTTCGAATAAGTTGACAGCTAACCTCACTTATAAATATCAATAATAAAGAAAATTCATTAGTTTAACTTGAAATTATCAACAATGTATTGCAGGTAAACGTTATTATATCACACAATTTGAATTTTGTATACATATATTTTTATTTTAGATTATTATCTTCATCATAATCATCATCTGATGACGGAAATGAGTAGCGAAGGAGACCACGCTTGCAGCTGCAAAGAAGAAACCCTTTTGCTAAATTTGATGATGTGGACTTTAAAACTAGGTTTAGATTATCAAAAATCTCCATTTCTTTCTCTAAATAATTTTTGCTCCTCTCGCGTTTTTTGTCCATTTTCAGATTCCAAGTTTCAGATTCACAATAATTTACAACCACAACAAACAGATTTTTTTTATATAAATTATGTATTGACATTGACAATTATTATTATTTTGACAAATTAATCAACCAATATCAAATATTATAGGTTATGTATATGATTACAGCAGAGATAAAGACAGACTCTCTTACATATCTCTGGATTACAGTGAAAAATAGTGCGATGGGCTTGGCCAAGCACCTAAGAGGTGGAGGCCAAGAGAGGTGTCAACGAGTACAGTCTGTGGAAAATCATTACACTTTGAACTTATTCGACGAATAACTAATTGTGGATTACAAATAGTTATTGAAACGGAATAAAATTTATTCTACTAATAAATTTTATTCGACGATTAACTATTCAGTGATTTATTTGTTGTTGGTGAAACCGGCCCTAAGAAGCATAAACGTTATTTTTGAAATTTTAACAAATTTTATTGTATATTAAATACTACTGATTACTACAAATCAATTATTATTCATCCAAAACATTAAAGAATATTTCTTATATGTAGGTGGAGATTTTATGGGATATTTGGAAAACTGGCATCGCCGGTCCTATTGTGCTAAGTTTCATCAATCGAAAAAGAAAGTGATTTTAAATTCACTTTAGTAACAAACCGCTAGTTAAAAATTCTCACCTCTAGCACTGAATATTGTACGAAACGTCGAAACGGTCGTCTCTTTGTGCAATTCGTCGGGTCAGCTGAAGTTAATCAAGCTGGCTTGCAAAAAGCTCCAAAAGCTCGCAGCAAAAGCTTTAAAGCTCGCCCTGCCTCTCGTTCCGATGTTGTAAATCATTACGTAATATCGGGCATATGCCGTGTTTTCGGCTTTCAACTTTTCAATTACCACGGGCTTTTATTGTAGATACATTGTTCGAATTTATATTTGAAAAGTTTGGAGAGGCTACCGATAGCAATCGCATGTGTATTGGATCATTACATTGCCAGAATTTGCGTAGATCTCTCCAAATTTTAAATGTTTATGTTTTTCCATTTTTTTCTGCTCAATGTGAAATAATTTAAAAAGTGATAAAATATTTTTTATATGTTATAGCAGATATTCACTCTCATCCTAATATGATATAAGAATTAAAGAATAGTATCGTTTAAAAATCTTCTCTAATTAACGACAAACAACTAACAATTTACAGCTGCTTCTAAATAATATGCCAAACTTTTTATTAAAGTTTTTCTACAAAAGTACTAAACGAACCTCAATATTTTATGAAATATTTCGTGCTATGTCGAAAACATTATGAAAGGGTCTTCCTTTTGTCTAAAATCATTTCTTATCAACAATATCAAAGGACGCGTTCTTGATCAGTTCTTACAGTCCCCAACATAAAACTTTCGACGTACTCAGCATAAACTGTTTGTCTGTATAAATCTCTAAATGGTTATCCTTACCACATTCATATAGACAAAAACTAAACGTTTCAAATTAACGTTTAAGAGAAGGTTACCGTGGACAGTGGAAGTGTTAGATCAAAATGTATGATTTTGTGATAAAAGTCATATTAGCCTGAACAGTTATATCAATAAACAAACAAGACTATACAGCTATACGCTCCCTTGCCTTACTTTACAAACATTTTAAAAAGGGAATAATTTCTGTTATTCACATTGTCAATATGCCACAAATACATTTGGAGCAGGCAGAGCCAGTAGATCTTGGAAACCTACAACAAAAGAGAACCTATTTTCTACAACTGCAACAACCACTATTTTTAAGGCGAAGACTCATCTAAAACGAGACGACTACTAGAAACAACAGAGATAAAAATACTTCGATGAATATCAGAGCAAAGTCTGTTGGATAAGAAGAGAAGCGAAAACATAAGAAGTGCATGCAATATAGATGACATAAATGGATGGGTGAAAAAACGGAAACAGGAGTGGAACGAACACATTAGTAGAATGGTAGAGGATAGGATAGTACGGATATCACGAGATAAGTCACCAAATGGACGAAGAAGTATTGGCAGACCAAGAAAAAGATGGTGCGATAATTTAAACAATTTAGGAGGCTAATATTGAAAAAGAAACAGGTCTTAAAGCCTACATACAAGAAGAAAGAACAAGAAGATGAAGGAAAAGAATAATAATTTACAAAATCGGTATTAGGTTTATAGCCACTCTCCATAAATATACAACTGATTTGTTAGCCCTAACTGGTATGCTAAGCCAAATATATCCGCTCTTAAAAGAAATATCTCTAGAAATAAGGATAACCAAACAGAAAAAATCCTCAATTATATCACCGATAAAATTATTAATCAGTCAATCAATTAACCAATACAATAAAAAAATACAATACAATATTCTCTTTTAGTGATATTTGTTTTCCTTGACACATGCCATCAGGAGAGTTGGCAAATGAATATTATTCTTTCAGGCTTATTCTTTTTAATAAGGTCATTAAAATTAATAAATAATGTATTAAATAAATATTTATATAAATGTTACAGTAATAAACTAAATGTGTATATCCTACTGAGTAAGACTTCGCACTATACTAAACAATAATAACAACAGTAAGTAATTGTAACTCTTAGGAAAAAAATCATAATGACTATTTTTGTACAGAATTTTAACATTATACAACTTTGGTAAAGCATTTTTTTGATAAAACTTACCGTTTTCGAGAAAAATCCAAAAACCCACAAATTTTGACCTTGGACCCCAAATAAATTCTGTAGCACACATACAATCGATGGAGACTTTTAAGACTTTATTTGTATTGGTAAATTCCGGAATTAGATTTCCGGAAATTTTTGTTGTTTGGCCACTATTTTTACGTCTAAATTGACCGGATTAATATTAAATTTATACTTTTTACTATACTATTATTAATTTATAAGAATAACTCATTTTATATCACCCAACTGGACTACAAGAAAATAATTTGTTAAATTTAGCCAAATATATATCTTTATTAAAATTAGCTTAAACCAGACCAAAGTATTTAAATTTAACATTTTGCCCATTTTTAACAGGTTCATTTGGCGTTGCAATTAAATTTAAGCTATCCAGCTAGAGCCAAGCCGTGCTCAGAGCAAAACTGGATGTCGGTTTTAATGGAAAAATAACAGGATGCATTTGAAATGTCGCGGTCTACCAATAACATCTCTGTCTTATGGAAAAAGATGAATATTTCTAGAAATATTTTGTTATTTGGCCTTCGTCCAATTTGTGCGCACTCCATGGCAATGTCTAAACGCTAACTTGATATCTCCACTTCGAGATTCCGTTTGCATAATACTGAAGTTATGGAAATAGGATTTATTATTACTTTGGAATTTTGTCAATTTAACATAGCTTCTTATGACACTTTGTCAGTAAATATTAAAAGAAGCACATTTCCGAATAGATAGTTAGATGGTTATTTTATATATATATATATATATATATATATATATATATATATATATATATATATATATATATATATATATCTATATATATATATATATATATATATATATATATATATATATATATATATACATCGGCTTAGAACGTCTTTCGACGTTATCCGATACCTAAACACCATCTCTTCCTATCTTCGCAGTCGTTTGTTATTAAATTTCTTTCGCTCATGGACTTGTTTACGCCGTGTTGCCATTCTAATCTGGGTCTTCCTCCCATTTGCCATTCTATTACTTTTTTGGGGAGTCTTGATGCTGGCATCCGTTGAACATGCCCATACCACCTTAATTGTTTCTTCTCTATATCTTGAGTTATATTTCCTTCTATTCCCATACGTTGTTTTATTACATCATTTCTGCTTCGGTCTCGTCTGGAAATACCTAAAGATCTTCTCATTGCATCCATCTCTACTGCTTCTATTCGCTTTTTGTTCTTTTCACTAATTCTCCATGTTTCAGCGCCATAAAGAAAAGTAGTTTTAATCATGGTCTCATATATATTAAATTTCCTTCCTTTCGTTATCTCTTTACTCCACAATATACCATTGAGACATCCTAATACTTTCTTTGCTTGAATGGTTCGTTTTTCTATTTCCCGTGTATCAGTTCCTGTATTATCAAAGGCAACACCCAAGTAGTCATAGCTCTGACAGCAGGAAATATGTTGTCCGTTTTCGAGGTCTATGTTATCTGACTTGTTTCCAATACAAAGATATTTGGTTTTTGTTGTATTGACATTCATTCCCCAGTCGTTATATTCTTCTATCAGTTTTCTTAGCATGCACTGCATGTCTTCCCTGTCGGTCGCTAGCACTACCTGGTCATCAGCAAACTGGAGTGTATATATAAATTCATTGCTAAGCTCTATACCCATCCTATGTACCTTTCTTTTCCATATTTCCAATGGCGCTGCAACATATATCTTGAATAAGGTTGGTGAGATACAGCATCCCTGTCGCAAGCCTTTTGTAACCAGGAATTCTTCCGTTAGATATTTTCCTGTTTTTATCTGTGCCTTAGAGTCTCTATATAGTTCTTGTACAGCATTTATCAATGTGTGGTTGATGCTAGATCTTTTCAACGTTGTCCACAGTTTTGTTAAGGGGATGTTGTCATATGCTTTTTGCAGGTCTACAAAAGTAATATGAGTTTCTAGATTCTTAGCCGATCTTTTTTCTATTATTTGTTTAAGACAAAATATGTTATTGGTGCACGATCTTCCTACAAGGAACCCGCTCTGTTCTTCCTCTTCATTGTGCTTATATTCTTCCTCGATCATATTTCTCAAAATTCGTCCATACAGTCTGCTCAGGGTGCTAGTTACCGATATGACTCTATAATTATTACAATTTCTTTTGTCCCCCTTTTTGTGCATTGAGGACATGTATGCCGTTCTCCATTGTTCTGGTACTGGGTGTCCATTTAGACACTGATCGATCACATAAGTTAATATTTCAAATAGTTTATGAGTTCCATTCTTAAGCATTTCTTAAGCATTTCATCATAGATTCCCTCAGGTCCAGCAGATTTACCATTCTTTAGGGTCATTACAGCCTTCCTTACTGTTTCGATGTCTACCCTCGCTTCCTCTCCTTGTATATGTACTGACTGTGTTGGGGAGTTCGCTAGGTATTCTTGTCTTGTCTCTGTCAGCAAGCTTTCATAGTGATCTTTCCATTGTCTTGGTTTTATGGTGTGTATGTGTGCTTTGTCTTTTTCTGTATTTTTTACTGATTGTATAAAATTCCATACCTCTGTACATTGCTTCCCTCCGATGTATGTATTGATTTCTTGACATTTTTCTTGTTTTATCATTTTTCGTAGTTGTCTATTGTCTATCTTTGTAAGCTTGATGGTCTTCAGTATTTTTTGTATTTAGCCATTTTAGATGCTGTTCTTTTTTCTGTTTTACCATATATTCGATTTCTTCGTTCCACCATATTTTATTACTAGTTTTGTTTTGCTGTATCCCGAGTGTCTCCTTAGAGGCCTGGTGTAAACTAGCAATAATATTCTCGTAAATATCTGAAAATGTTTGTCTCTCTATTTCTCGTAGTTTTTCATCCAGTCGTCGTTGGTATAGCTGTTTAGTACTATCATTTATAAAACTATTAAAGTTGTACTTCGGAGTATCTACTGTCTGCAAGTCTTGCTTGTCTTCTAGGTTTTGGTCTCTGTGTATTATCTTAAGTGGGAACAAAATTTTCGCTCTTACTAAGTAGTGATCGGATCCACATGTTATTCTTCGGAGAACTCTTACATCATTCCACTGCAATACAGATTTTTGTTTACTAATAATATAATCGATGACTGATTTTAGATTGCGTGTTTTTTGAATCCAGGTATATCTATGTATGTCCTTATGTTTGTAGAATCCATTGCTAATTTTTAACTCATAGCTCTCACATAAGTGTATAAGTCTACCGCCATTATCATTAGTTGCCATTTCTTCAAAAGGTCCTACTACTCTACTGTTTTTCTGATATCCTGTTCTACTATTGAAGTCCCCAAGCATAATTATTTCTCTGTTTTTTCCTATGTTGTTAGGTATATCCTTGATTTTTTGAAAGAAATCTTCTTTCACGTTGATTGTTGCATCATCAGAGGGGGCATAAGCGGCTATCATGGTAATCTTGTGCCCATATATGTCTATATTTACTCTTAGGATATTCTCATCAATTGTTTCCCAGTCTGTGATATTATTCTTAAGTTTTTTCTTTATTAGTATTGATACTCCCCTGGCGGCTCTTTTATCTTTCGGGACTCCAGTGAATATATGTATATAATTTCCTACCATATCAGTGCCAGTTCCTTTTTTTTTTGTTTCAGTTAGTGCTATAATATCCATTTTCATTTGTTCTAGATCAGGCACAATGATATCAATCTTTTGTTTTATCCCCTGTATATTCCATGTACCAATATTCATAATCCGTTTTCTTAGCTTTGGTCGTTTCCTTGAAAACTCATCTAAAGTTCCGAGGCTTTGTTTAGGTTTTTGGTATATTAAAATTTTGACGAGTATTGGAGAACCAGTCCAATGCCACAACCCCCAACCTGGAGGACCGGGTAATTTGTGATCAACGTTTTCTTCCTCTAGCCTTTGACGATCCAACGACTATAACTACAAGGCAGCAGCTTGATTCTATACAAACCCTAAAATCAAAGGTTGCCACTTCCGCCCTCCATGCCGTAGTGAAGATATTCTTCCCCGCCACGAATGCCGTTGTGGACTTCATCCGTAACCCTGGACAAGGGACCCTAAACAGGTACTAGTTTCCCGGGCCAGGAAACACCTGGAATCTGCGGAAGGCAGGGATTGATTCATTTTCTCTGATAGGACTATCCAATGGACTATTCAATGGAGCTCCTACCCATTACCTATTTTTTTTTATATCTTATATTTATTGTAATCAGTTTTTTATAAAATACATTCAATCAATTTGAATCTACATATATCGTATTTCTACTATTGTTCTTTTACGACGTATATTATTACGTCTAATAGAAATCCCAATACAAATCCTACAGCGATAGCTGTGTATAATTTCACGAGTGTCGATGGTAGCAGACAACTTGAACGAAATACAATCCAGTAACATCTTCTATCCAAAGCTTAAAACAAGCCCCTGATCACGAATCCATTTTAGCTCTCTCGTTCGTATAAACACAATCTCTCGCATTATCGAAAATTCATAACAGTTTAGTCAAAATGGGTGTCGCTAAAGTATAAAAATAACCGCAATGCAGTGATACCACTCGACTGTGTTTGTGCTTAAAGATATCACATTTCCATAAAGGCCATGTATCGGTTGATTATCGGTAATTTTTCTTCCGACTGTAGCAGCGGATGCATTTTTATTCATTTTCACTTGACTTGCAATAACTTTTTATGAAGCGAAACATAAAAAACGAATTGGAAAAATGTTTGCTTCGAAAATTTACGTCCACGAAATAATAAACTTACTGTTCCAATATGAATATCGTATCTAGCGTATAAGTAAGAAATATACAATGTGTTTTGTGTATGTGGTCATGTGGTCATTAAGGAAACAATTTTAATTTTTGGAAAGTATTGTAAATGGTAGAATAGAGAATTCTTTATTATTGTTAATTTTATTATAGAATTACAAATATCCTTTGTCCATTCTTAATATATAAGATAGTACATTCGTCAGAGATTTGACCTATAAAAATCATAGGATTAAGATGAATTTTACTGGGAATGTCAACTTTGAGACTGCAAAAAAAAAAGAAAAAAATTGACCACTTTTAATCTAAGGCGTCACCCTAAAATCCTCTCGTATGGGGGAGGGTATTTATTAGCATTTTCTTGTAGAATGTGAACCGTTCTTTTTTAATGTCAGGTGTAATGTTTGGTACAAAAACACTTGGGTGAACCCAAAACAAATCCAACTAAACCTAACTGAAATATAATGCGATAATTAGCAATACATGAGCGTCGCGAGTGGGGTTTATAATTACATGGCCAATACATTACATCACCCCAACCTAAAATTCTACTTTAGGAACTTAATTTAGAAACACAACAAAACTCAACTTCTAAATACTATTTCGAATCCAAATCGTTTTGGTTCTTTTCTAGATCTTATTGGACGTTTATGTGGGATGCCGGACTCGTAGGTTCTGGGATTTCCTCAATAGCCCGAATTTTATCTTGACTTTTATGCAAGCCCCTTTTATCAAATATAAATCCCAGATAAGATGCTGATTCCGCGATAAACGTACATTTTTCTTTTTTTACCGTAAGACCAAATCCTTGTAAAATCGTTAAAACTTTACACAAATTCCTAGTGTGTTCTTCCCTATTCCTTCCTGTAAATAGAATATTAGGATACTGGAAGCTGTTAAATAAATAAACATTGCCTAATGTTTGCCATTTTTTAGTAAATCAATTTTTTTCTGTTTCTCTCTACCCCTGGCGGGTGGGGTTTTAGAGGAAAGCCGGAGCGCAAAAGTAGTAACTTTTTGCATATTTTTGGTGTCCCAAATTTAACATTTTTAGCAAAATTCAGATTATTCGTATGATTTTTAGAGGTTCAGTGGTATTTTCGTCTCTGACGACTGGACTAAGAAGTCTGTGATGATATAGGTTTGTAGTTTTTGATATCCTCTTTGCTACCTTTCTTCTAACTATACAGCCCTTGCTATCCAATTTTGGACATAGGCCTCCTCTTCCTTCTTCCACGTCTCTCTATTGTAGGCAGTTTGTATCCACTTAGGGCCTGCGTGTTTCTTCAAGTCATCTGACCATCGCATTTGTGGCCTTCCTCTTTTCCGTTTGTAACTATATGGTCTCCAGTGTATAATCATCTTATTCCATCTGTCGTCTTTCTGTCTTATGGTATGTCCAGCGAACTTCCACTTAATTTTGCTATCTGCGTTAATACATCGGTCACTTTTGTTTTGTTGCGGCTCCAAGTATTTGTTTTCTTGTCCGATAGCCTGATGTTTGTTTGTTAGAGTAACGATTCGCTTCTTCCCAATGATTAATGCTTTTCTTGTTTTCTTATAGTTTTTACTATTTTCGAATAAATTTTCTACCAGTTTTTCGTTGTATTTTTTTATGTTTTCCCTAATACTTTTCCTTATTATCTTACAAAGTTCTGTATATTGTACTCTTTGTTCATTGCTGCTTACTTTTATTTCCCTTCTTTGCTTTAGCATTATTTTAGTTTTATATGTTTACTATGTTAATTTTGTTGTTGCGAGCCTCCGATGTCTTTGGCACTATCAAGGATGATTTCCATTATTTGAGAGCTGTCGATTTGCTCATGTATTCTTTCATCAATTATCCTTTGGTAGTGATCTGAGTTTTTGAAGTTATACTTCTATACGCACGGTCGGCGTTGGAAATTTGCATGAGAGTGAATCTGTGAAACCATTATATATGTAAGATAATGAGTAAGAGAGAGACAGAAGATATATTTTTTCTCTCTTCCTCTCTCGAGAATAAAAATGTTACTTTTGTATATATATTTAATATTATATATTATATATATATATATATATATATATATATATATATATATATATATAATATTGTATATATATAATATTATATATATATATATATAATATTGTATATATATAATATTATATATAATATAATATGTATTAATATTATTATTTATGTGATGTGTTTTGTATTATTTAAAATTAAACGTTTATAATTATTTTAGGCTTTTTGTATTTCAAAATAATCACTGTTTTACTGAGAACTGTCAATTTTGAAATCCGTTAGTGTCATGTCTAATTGGCAAATCCTTTACGTGTTTGGTTCATACGCTGGTGTTTGTGAGTTCGAATCCCAATTAGGAATTTCCTTTTTTATTTTTGAAATATTTAAAAACCTCAAGTTAATCTTATTAAATATATATAATATATGCAAAAAACATAAATTTTAAAATAAAATGAAAATTTACAACATAATCCGAGTTGTTGGTTTTTTATTTTTATCTTCGTAAAGTAAGTTTTATGTATATTGGCAGTTTTAAATACTTATGAATATTACATTTTAATTTATTGTATTATTATATTGAATTATGTTGCAGTGTATTTATTGTATTGTAATTTTTATATTAATAACAAAATAAACAATGAATTTTACTGCAGAGTATGTGTAAATTTTTTTTTGCATTCAACTCCTTTTATACATATATAAAAATAAAAATATATATTTTCATTAAAGTATTGATACAATCCTTCATTTACTATACTCCTATTACAGGTCAAATGTTTATATACAGCAAACGATGCACCATATACCTATATAACTAATTCTTTTTCTCTTTATGCTCTCTCTTACCTATAGCATTACATATGTAATGATTGTGCAGATTGACTCCTATATCAATTTTTAACAGCGAACACGTGTATAGAAGTATAACTTCTACCGGCAGTCCTACTGGACTGCCACACCCGTTTAGATTGTTAATATTTATATCGGTTACTCTTGGTTTTGTAATTAATTTTATTCTTTCCAACTTCAGATCCAGAACAATTTTTGCTCTGATTTGTCTATGGTCGCTGACTGTTTGAAATTTATTCCAGTCGTCTGTGACTACAGTTCACCAAGTCCCTTAGGTTGGAAATTAGCATCTTAGTCCACTGGATACCATCTTCCGTGTTGTTTCACTCTTCTTGTCATCTTTTCATTGATCTTTCCGTTTCTTCTTTTACTATGGCTGTTGTCAAATGCTCTCTTCTTTTATAGAGATTTCTCCTTTTTACTGCTAACACATTCAGAGGAACCCAGCCCGTGATAGTCCACAAGGCCACCACAGATACAGTCCTGTATGAACATGCTACTCGCAACAGACTAGTTTTGTTTACCTGTATCATGATCCCCTTGTAAATCAGTATATCTACCGCCTTACTCTCTTCCAGATTTAGGTCCCCCAGTGTTAAGCACACCATCGTAGCCACATTCTTCGTTACCTTCTGGGCGACTGCCTGTATGTACAATATGGGTAATTATGTATACAATAAAATAAATATATATACATACAAAAGTACTAAATATATTCATTATTTCAGACACAATCGAATTTTAGAATAAATCTTGAAACATGTCAATATTAATTTTTTTTAACGGCTCTCAATTGCTACATATTTATTGGACATTACGTCATCAGTGTAGGCGTAATGACTTAATCGATGATTTTTTTTAAATACAAATCGTGTAACGATTATTTTGCTTACCACATAGGGTATTATTATAAAGGTTTAAAAATTTGGGACAGAAATTATTGCGGTGGAGATATGATACGCAAAATAAAACGAAACTGTTGCGAACGGCTACTCAGGGTGTATTTGGAGAGGATAAGTGAATGGCAAGTGGGCTGGAATGGGGTAACTACCAAAAATGAAACAAAACGGGTACTTAGTACTAAGGATCTTCCTGCTGGATAAAAGAAAGGCTCTTCTTTTCTAAAAAATACAAAAAGGGGTTAGAAACTTTTTTAAAGGAAATAAACAACTTGGTTAGGAAAAAAAATTAATATTTATTGTTATCTCACCAAAAACAGTTACAAAGATAAATAGTAATATAAAATAACAAAAAACAAACTTACTATGTTACTGTGGGTTTACAAACTCTTTAAGTTGGAGATACTACAAGAACTTACAATTGTTACTGGGCAATATTTTGTAGCACAGATAAATTATTACAAATGAAAAATATCTTTTTAAGTGAAAATATGCATAGAAGTTAACCTTTTTTAAAAATCAAAAACAAAACGAGATCTCAGTTATGATTAGGTACGTGTCAAATGTAAAAAAATAAAACTAGCTGTCAAATGTCAACACTAAATTTTAAAACTTGAGAACAATTTATATGACAGCTAGGCCACACCCTAACATCTATAATTTTAATAATTACAATTTCTTAATCTGTTATGAAAGCCGTAATTAATAGAAAATGTCTTTCTTTTTCTTTTTTCTTTTTTTATTTCTAAGTTCGGGACTGGACTTACAGTGCAAACACAAACAAATGCATCCCCAACTGATGACCTGAAACAAACAAAATGAGGATGGAAGCTGTTCACTGGGACGCAAAATCTGACACACGGCTTCTTAAAAACTGGAATACAACTGGAATGCAACTGGACACAATGTCAACATGTGGTTATCCTTCAAAGTTGTTGTAAAAGCCGTTTTACAAATATTTCAGATGAGAGACGGCATGGAAAATAAAACACAATGATCACTCGTTCAAAATTGACACATTACATTGAATACAATTCACCTTTTTTAACAAATGTTAAAAAGGTTTCAACGTTGTCTCAACCAAGATTCTCCCCAACCTCTGTAACTACACTTACTGCACAATTAAGTGGGACCAAACTACATATTTTCCAACAAAGGACAAAAACAAAAAAATTATGAATTTGAATAAAAATTCGGACTTCAATAAAACTAAACGCCTTTAACAGCGGCTGGCCTTACCGAGAGTGATGTAATTCTCTTCAAAAATCGTTCACCCAACTCGGTATACACAAAACATAAAATCCTGAAGCGGCTTCGATCAAAAGAATACCAAGGAAATACGCATTTGTGATATATAAACAAACTTTGAAATGTCTTTATTATCAACTCCAGCGATGCAAAAGGATTGAAAATACTCTTTCGGTGTTTTAACTTACAAGGTGATTTGAAATGCTACAATCGGGGTCACGTGATAGTTCATTGAAAGGTGTCCTAAGCGCCTTTTCTTTCTTTCTCTCTCCCCTCCCTTTTACCCTAACAGGGTGTCGGATATGCGCCTTTTCAACACTATATTATTCAAATATATACTAAGTTACGTAAACTGGAATTACAATAAATACTCATTCGCCAAACTAAATAAATTTAGTCGTCAATTTTAATATGTCCTAGAATTTGTTTATTGCTGAATGTTTCCTATAAGTTAATTGCATTAATAAACCAATAGTTTTGGTTAACCTGGTAGAGACAGATATTCAAATAATTGCATCGTTGCAAAGACGATTAGGAGACCTTTCAAATGAGCTATCTCGTAACCATGATATTATGTCCAACACATATATAGCAATTAATTGCCATTAAAACTAGATTTTTTGTTCACTTTTAGTTTTGGTCTTAAACTTAACGAATCTTTAATATATTGATATATTTTACATATTGGTGCAGTGATAGATTTTATATCTATTCGTATTTCTTTTTCTATACCTTATATTCTGATACAAAGAATATAAGCAATGAAAATCATTGGTTACCACTACCTAATAATAAAACCATTTACATTAAACTACTAAGCGGCGAGAAAATTTCAACAATTTTTAAAGTTCAAATAAAGGTCGGGTATTTCTCAGAAGTAAATTTGCTGTAATTGCAGTGCCAAAATAGCAATTAACTAAAAATACTTGTCCTCCAGCGGGATGTAGTCACAAATCATGTCGAATTAGAAAATAATTAGCTCTAAAGCTCATAACCGTGAGAGTGAACATATGGAAGGACAGTGGAAATTCATTTGGAAAACGGATTAATAATGGAATGTTGGTGACAATTTCGAGTTGGTAATAGACTAAGCTCTCTACTTCCATTGCTGCTTTAGTTTCTGTGCAATTTAGTAATTTTATTGGGTATTTTAATTCCAGTTGCAGTTAATTTATAGAAAAGACTCTAATACTTTAAAAACCATTAAAAACCATTTGTGAACCTAAAATTATTAAAACAGTATTTAAATAATAGTAAATAATTTATTCAGTCAACAAGACAGAATAATGTAGTAAACTATTAATAAATTAATATATTTAAATTCATCTGTACATCTTTTAAATCAAAAAATTTATTGAGATGGTTAGGTGTTTCGTGGCTTTTATTTTACCTTTTTAAAATTTTTTTGACAACATAAAATCAAAAGTATTGAATACGGTTGAACTGATATTAGAAGTTGAAATTTCAATGAAGGTACAATAAATATATTGTGTCTGTGTATTTAAAAAACCAAAGTGAGTAATGATATTAGAAATATGTAAATTACTAAGTTCTCGAGAAGAACCGCGTTGAGAATTGAATACACAAGGTTTCCTTTTTGGATGGAATGGGGTTTAGATGTTTTTGAATGCTCTTATTGATTTGGGTTTTGTGGTAGCCGTTTTGTAAGCGTGTTATTAAATTATTTTAGTCGCTAAGTCTTATGGAACGAGAAATGAGAGTGTTGACAACTGAATTGAGTTGGGCGGGGTGATGATGTGACTGGGCATTGAGAAGCATGTCAAAAGGCCTTAGTTATATATCTTCGTTTCTATAAGTACAGTCGTGACGTACAGTACCTCCAATGATAGGATTTAACCAACAATATAAAATAAAATAGAAAAATCAAATACAGCAACATGTCAAAAGGACCTTAGTCACGTATCTTCGGTCTTATTAGTCCAATCGTGACATACAGTAACTTAAATGATAAGATTTAACCAATAGAATACAATGAGAAAGAAAACTTAAATATAGCAACATGCCAAATGGACCTTTATGTCCAAATAATGTCTAAAAATACCTTTCAGCAAGTCAAAGAATTTACATATCTTGGATCGCTAGTAAACGCAACAAACAAGCGACTAAATAAAAAGACGCATAGCAATAGCAAACAGAACTGTTCACGGCCTCCAGAGACATTTAAAAAATAAAAATATAAAACGTGCACTAAAGCTTAATATATACAGGACCTTAATAAGACCAGTTTTGACATATGGGGCTGAAACGTGGATCTTATCTCAAAATGATAAAAGACTTCTTGGTATTTTTGAGAGAAAAATTCTTAGAAAGATTTTTGGGGCCGTAAATGAAAATGGGCTATGGCGTCGAAGATACAACTTTGAACTGTATCAGTTATACACCGATCCAGATATTGTGAAATTCGTTAAAGTACAGAGACTTATATGGGCTGGACACATTGCTAGGATGTCAGATCACGAATACACGAAGAGATTAACATTTTCAAAACCAGAGGACACAAGAAGCAGAGGACGACCACGAATGAGATGGATTGATGATGTGGAAGAAGACCTACAGATTCTACGGGTTAGAAGATGGAGGGAAGTTGCCAGGAATCGACAGGAGTGGCGACTTCTTTGTGAGCAGGCCAAGATCCACAACGGATTGTCGAGCCACTTATGATGATGATGAATGTCTAAAAATTCTAAACCGAAAATATGTTTTCACTGTATTTGTTCATTGTTTAATCTTTCACTAAAATATTCATTCATTTCTTTGTTTTTATCTACATGTAGAAATATCATATTTTTATAAATTAGGGATGATATCCAAATACATAAATACATAAGCAACTTCCATAAAACTCAATTTTTACTGTGTAAATGATTTAAATTAATTTCTATGTCATCCGGGATGAACCCAAAAAGTCCGGTCTAATTGATTATATTGTATGTTCTGCGCTATTTTATTCAATGAATATTGTTAATTTTACATGAATTTAATTGGGTGTAATTTATTTTAGTGTCCGAAAGAGATAATTTGTTATTAAATTTAGTTAATTATTGCTGCATTAATGAGTTGAACAAAATTAACTATAAATAATGATGGCACCTTCCAGTGCTATTTGAAAATAATGGGAAAATATATATTTACCCTTTAAATGGCATGTGGATGAAGTTCATTAAAATATACCGCAACAACTAGCAGCTACATTTGATATGAAATTTTTTATATAATTTCTTATTAAAGAGCTTCTAGAAGACTACAACATGAAATAGTTGTATAAAAACACAAAATAAATATTTAAGTTAAAATTAACCCTAAAACAACAAAAATGGCAAAGCTTTAGCTACACACGGACATTAGATATTTAGTATATACGAGAAGACGACATAATAACCCCAATAATTTAGCAGGTAAACAAAAAATATCTACCAGATACCTACTAAAAAACTATGGATGAGTCACTAAAGGCATATACCTGGAGTAATGGTATATGGAGTAACAATCTATAGCGAATGCTACAAGAATTTAAAAAGCGGCTAGAACACACAATGTAAATACATCTAAGTCTAATATAAAACCCATAGTAATAACAAGATGGCCCTAATGACAAAAAATATTAAAAGTTTCAGCTTTCAGTACCTCGGAGTAGAAATGTCCAACTCCAAAAACAAGAGTCTAAGAAAAGCAAATAAAGCAGCTTATACAGAAAGCCACAGACAAAAAAGTATTGCAGGCAATGCTGTTAGACCTAAATACAAAATAAAAAGAAAAAGGACAAAACATAAACCTAGCAAAAATTAAATATCTGACAAACGAATCTCTAGATATATCTAGGATATATCTCTGGACAATAATACCATAGATTTCCATATCATGACTTTCTTGGCCTGAGACTGGACAGTCAGCTAACATGGGCAGAACATATTAAAAAGCTAGTTGTATCCTGCCAATCTAAAATAAATCTCCTTAAAATGCTATCAAACCGATCTTGGAGAGCGGACACCCTAAAATTGCTGCATATATACCAATCATTAATCGGAAGTAAACTGGATTCTGGTGCAATATGCTATTCAATTGCGAGTAATTATATTCTTAAAAAACTAGACATTATACAAAACACATGTTTAAGACTTATTCTGGGTGTTCCGAACTAGTCCTGTTTCAAGTTTTTAGGTTATCCTAGATGAATCTCCCCTATCAATACGAAGACAACACATTTCTTTAAATTATGCCGCGAGACTGTCCTTCAACCCTAATAACACACACTATCCACTTCTTTACAAAATATATCCATCTACTCATTGCCATCAACAAATTAAATATCCACCCCTTAAAGAACGTTTAACGAGATATGGTTTTGACATGGAGCAGCTGACACATTCTTATCCTACACAACGAACTATACCTCTCTGGACTATCAATTTTCCCACTATTGATACATCCCTCACGGCCTATCCAAAGAGTACCACAAATCCCATAATCATTAACAAATTATATCAAGAACGGAGATCAGAATACACTGGTTATAACAAGATTTTTACTGATGCGTCAAGAACTGAAAACGGACATGCAGCGGCCTTTATTCTAGGAAAGTCTGAATATGCAGTTCGCATCCCTCAATTCTGCAGCATTTTCACGGGAGAAGCAATCGCCATTTTAAAAGCATTAGACATGTGTAAGAGTCATGCAAGCTCAAAGTTTCTTATCATTACTGATTTTTTTTCTGTTCTTCAGAGCTTAAGGCAAATATATCCAGTACATGCTATCCAGCAACAAATACAGTTAGCACTTTATCACCTACAAAACAGACACGGGAACGTTAAATTTCTCTGGGTACCACCACATACAAGTATCGCAGGAAATAAAGAAGTAAATGAATTAGCAAAGAAAGCTGCTACTACCAAGCAAACTGAAATAATGACTACAATTCCATTTAGTGATATCCATCTCATTATTAAACAGCACTGTGTAAAAAATTGGAAACAAATGTGGAATTCTAATAAGGTTAACCTTAAAAACATTAAAACTAGGATTGGCACTAAACTACAATTTCCAGAAAACAGAAGGCAACAGGTGATTATAAACCGACTAAGAATTGGACATACAGCGTTAACTCACCAGCATCTCCTAACAAAAGAACTACCACTCAAATGTTCCTATTGTGAATGTACAATAACTGTTCAACATATTATTGATTAAATGTCCTCTTTATTCCTACGAAAGAGCCATCAACAACGTACCAGAAGAAACAAAGAAATATAAAGATATTTTAAACTGTAATGTATCAAATACAATCAAATTCCTTAAGGACATACGTTTACTACATAAATTTTAAGTTATATTACATCTATCATTTTGTAATTTGGTAATTTATTATTTGTAATTAGTATATTTAATAGCAACTGTAAAATCTGTAAAACCCGCTAATAACCTTTAATGGTTGATGCGGAAATTCTAAATAAAAAAAAATAATAATACCATAGAAAGGGCCAAGTCATAAATATACTTAGGACAAAAAATCGAATTACCAAAGGTTATCTTAATGGCTAACTTAAATATAAGTTGTTCCTTACCATGGACAGCATTCGGAAGATTGCAAACATTATTTAAATCGAAGTAACCAAATAACTTAAAGGCAAAAAATTTCGATCAGGAACCGTAACATGTGCTTTTAACAACATAGTTTACACACTTCAAGTGGCTCAAAGAGCTATGGTATGGAGAATGCTCAACAAAAAGCTCAGCGATCCCAAGTCCAATAAAGAAATAAGAAGACGAACAAAAATTGCAGCTGTAATACAAAAATTGCCATGTTAAAAATGGAACTGGGCAAGACACATGGGAAGAATGGAAGACAACCATTGGACGAAGCGAATTATTGAATGGTGACCAAGAGCAAAAAAAAAGAAGTAGAGGCAGACCTCAAACCAGATGGTCTGACGACATCAAGCTAATAGCTGGTCACGAATGAATGCAAAAAACAACAAACAGAAATGAATGGACACACCTAAGGGGGGTTTATATCCGACGATAGATCAAATAGCTGTTAATGATGATAATACATAGTGAACTTAAAGTTTGGAAACGCCTAATTAAATGGATGTTTCGAATTATACAAAAACAGAAGTACACCTATTGTGTAATATGAAGATTTCAAATTTGGTAGGTACTTGTAATGTTGCCAGATTTACCATTTTCCTAGTATCATTTTTGACTTTGATTTATTTTTTTAATACAACACTCCGTACATTGTATTATTATTAGAATCCTCACTTCAATACAAGTTCACCATATGTTGAACTAGCTTAAATGAATAAAACTTAATAAAACTTCTCAGTGCCAAATAGTTTTGAATTAATTCCATAAATATAGCATGCTGTAATTTTGACATTAATTCATAAAACTAACACTAGCTTGACGTTTATCGAAAAAACTTGTAAAACAAATAGTATTATTAACTAAAGCTGATAGTTGTTTTACCTGTTTTTAAAAGCTCTAGAATAAACATGGTTTTTAATGAAATTTTTAATAAATTACTGTTTTACTGATGAAGGGCTACGGCGATAGAAAAGTATCTTGTAGTGAAGTAGTCAAAGATAAATTTTCAAACAATTCTTCTATGCATACGGCGACGGTAAAAAAAAATTGTAAAGCACTTTGAGGAAACTAGACGAGCAACAGATGGCATTCGAATAAGTAGACCAAAAACTGTTACAATAAAACTTTAGTTTCAATGCAGAGTTTCAGTTAATATTCATATACATCCTTACATAGAGATGCAGCAATACATAATGTAGGTAGGTCATGCTTCAGTCTTTCGTGTCTTCTTCTTCTTAGAGTGCCATATCCCTACGGAACGTCGGCGACTACCATGCTTATAATATTGTTATACTGATCTCGGTCTTGCGCTACGTGTAGCAATTGGTCCGCTGTCAAACCTGTCCACTGCTGCAAATTCCTCAACCAAGAGAGTTTCTTCCGTCCTATCCATTTCTTTCCTTCGATTTTACCGTTGAGAATTAGCCGAAGGAACTCATATCTTGGTCCTCTGATTATATGTCCAAAATATTCTAGTTTACGCTTCTTAATAATATTTAATAGAGTTCGTTGATGTCCCATTCTTCGAAGAACTTCTTCGTTTCTGGTCTGCTAGTCCATGGAATTTTAGGTATCCTTCGATACAACCACATCTCAAACGCCTCGATTTTATTCCTGATATCGGCGTTTAAAGTCCAAGTTTCACATCCATACAAAAGTACAGACCACACGTAACATCTTGTAAACTTTTCACGGATTTCAAAATTTAATGAGTTATTGGATAATAGAGGCTTGAATTTTTGAAATGAGTTTCTTGCCTGTTCAATTCTACATCGAATTTCGAAGGATGGATCCAGATTTTGGGTAATCCAACATCCAAGGTATTTGAATCTCTGAACTCTCTGCAGCGGTTGTTGGTTTAATATCAGTTGGGCTGCGCCGATATCCACTTTACTAGTCACCATGTATTTAGTTTTATCGATATTTATCGACAGTCCCCAATTTGTGCATTCCATGTCAACTCTATTGATTAGCTCCTGCAGATCGTCGATGTTTTCAGCTAGAATCACAGTATCGTCGGCGTACTGTATATTGTTAATTATTTCTCCTCCTATGATAATTCCTTGTTGATCTTTTAAAGCTTCCCTAAATAGATTCTCAGAATACACGTTAAAGAGGGTGGAAGACAGTACACAGCCCTGTCTTACGCCTCGTTCAATACTGATTGGCTTCGATTCTCTGTTGTTGGTATTAATAATGGCTGTTTGGTTCCAGTAAAGTTTGGCAATAAGTTTGATGTCTTTCTCATCTAGTTGGATGCTCTGCAAGGCGGTAATTAGTCTGGTATGCTGAACGCGATCAAATGCCTTTTCAACATCAATGAAGCACATATATACGGGTTTTCTTACCTCCCAACATCGTTGTGAGGTATTTCAACATTTCGTGTATTACATAAGAATTCATATAAATCCTGCAAAATTCAGTTGTTGCCAGAATTAAATTAAGATGACTATGTAACAATTATAATTTGCTTATAGGGGCCTAAAAGGGGGGACTGAACAATAACTGGACTTGGAGACAGGGTAAGCAAAAAATTGAAACGCTTGCGAACGGCTACTCGTGTTTTGTTTGGAGAGCAAGGTCGTGGGTAAGGGTTCCTTTTTTGGGGAGGACTAAGAGAACTATGTAACTACGAAAAAGAAATCAAGAATTACTTACAGAGGTATCCTGGGCAATACTAAACAAGAAAAAAAAATTTCTTGCTGCTTGGAAATAAAAGGTTTACTTTCCTAAAAAATTTTAACGCTAAATATCTTTTTAAAAGAAATAATTTTTAGGATGTACTTTTTATATTAACATAAATGTTTATTTAGAAAAATTTTATAAAAGTACTTGCTTCACTCGATGATTATTTCTTTTTAAATTATCAAAAAAAAGGTTGTTACCTTAGATCTGAATACAAAAACGCTATCCACAAACTTCAAACAATCAAAACGTGACCTTAGTAAGACAAAAAATGGATGCTGGACAAACCCTGGAATAAATCAAATCAAATACCACAACTGGACTTTGGATTATCCTGGATGATGACGATATGTGTTTCTTCAAACTCGCTCGCTTATTCACATAAAACCATGTCGGCTTCTTAGCCCTTAGGATGTTGTTATCAAATCACTTGTCACGGAATACAGCTTACAACAAAACGGTGAATAACTCACTTAACAAAGATTGCCACATGGCATATGAAGCTCAAATTACCTTCTTCTTACCAAAACTCTTGGAAATAAGCAAAACTGCCGGTTTTTTATACTCTCTGAAAACAATGTTTCTCTGTTCAGACCCTAAATTGTTTTGCTTTCACCGCCATTTCTCTCGTTGTGTCAAACTCGTATTTTTTCCGTACCAGATTTTACCTGCAGAAAATCTAATCTCTCTTCTGCGATACTTTGGATTCGAAATTGAACTTTAAAGCGCCGGATCTTCAATTTTTTGTGGAAACCTATTTAAATTAAAAGGCAATAATGCCAAATTAGGTAACTACGAAGTTAATATTTGTTTTTAGATGATTTGGCAAAACATTTTTAAGTAAACAACTTCAGGTTGCTGGCACGCATCAGTCAGGGGCGTATCAAATCATTTTTTTATATATTCAATATTTAAAGAAAAAAAAACATGCTACAACTACGACCTTAGAATAAAGTTTAGTGAGATGATAATGATTGTAACTTATGAGAACTTCGTTAATAAGATATATTTTCCACAGAAGCAATATTTACACAGGGGGAATGCAAATTGACAAAATTTTATTTATTGGATAACGTAAATAAACACTGGATACGTGATAACCACACTTAAAGACCACAAAAAATTATTGTATGGTAGGGTATAGCAAATACTTGTTAATTAAACAATTTTTTATAAAAAAAAAATTTAATAAGCTAAAAATTATGAAATGCTACTTAAGATGAAATTGTACTTGCCCTGAAAAACAGGTTTGGAGCTAATTTTAATAAGATATGATTAAGTAATACAAGGCTATATAAAGACTAGAAAAACAAAAAGTCGAAAACAGAAGATTTTGTAGTTTTCGAAACTAAAAATTCCGATTATTGCCTAAATCTGTGCCTTTCACAATTTTCAAAGCCAAACAGATGATACAAAATCATGTACAATCTCAAATAAAAAATAACGAAGATGTCACTTGAAGACTCATTTTCAAAACCTTTTTTTTATCTAAAAAACTTTTAATTTTAGTGGTTACGTTTTTATAGCAATATAGTGCGATTAATATTACAAAAAGTGTAACGTAATAGTATTCGTTAGCCCGTGACTCCTTCCCTGGATAATCCGAGTAATATTGTTGAGCCTTTCTGATGGTAATGGAAAGGGTAATGGAGGATTATAGAAGGACGAACGTGAACGTGCTTTTATTTTCTCGTGCAGGAGTTATAGGAGATTATGGACTTGAAGATTAAGGATTAAATTACTTTTTAAATTGTTTGTTTCTTTTCAGTAGAGACTAAAGAGAATACAATGGCAGCTATTAAGCAATTTTGATTTTGATTTAAAAAGAGGGAGGTGTTTAAATGCTTTATTCTCATGCTAGTAAAAAATATAACAACTGGATTATTTTCTTTATAATCACTTTATGAAAAACATATTTTTTTGTCAGTGACAAAAGTGATTTTTCTTTGAAAATTGTAATTTTTTTTTGTTACACATCCAATTTTTTGCTGTCGTGTTTGTTGAAGTTATGACGTCATTGACTCTTTTTCAAATAGGGCAACTATATTTAATTAAAGAAATCGATAGTCCTTTCAGAGACAAATTCAATAGTCCAGGGTTTTAGTGACCCTGCACTTATTACATTGTGAAATATTTGTAGTGTAAAAGAATTATTACAAGAATTATTTAAAAATTAAATTTGTCATAGTGAAGTAAAGAGATTTCTTCCTAACTTACAAAATACTCTTAATGCAACAGATATTCGCCATTACTCTAATCGATGTAATCGACGCTAAAAACCACATTTCGATGTAGATTTTACATCGCAGTGTCAATAGTATGTAGAAGACTCTCAGTAGAAGATCTTTTGAGACCTTTTGTACATAATCCTTTGGTGTTTTAAGTACGGTATGTGTTTAGTACATGTCTTGTTACTGTGAACAGTCAGCTTATTGTCATTGCACCTATTATATATAAAACCTATTCATCACCTATTATATCTGAAATACTGCAGCACATCAGGCGAGAAGCGATCCGACTTACATGAGAATTTCTTTCTCAGTAAATGAACAAATTCCTTTATCCAGCGCAAATCAAACTCGCGACTGATCAAATAAAATCTCGATAAGTTAAGTCGACTTTACATAATTTATCATGTGATTTTTCATATAATTTGGTCATAGAGTGAAATTTTAATGTTAACACTTTGTGAATTGTCATCTGATTTTGTCATAAGCATTGTCATGCGGCTCGTCATAACTCGTCAGAAGAGAATAGCACGGTACCTATTCCGCATGATAAAACCATATTATTTTCGGTAATGATACCGGTAACACCAAGATATTTAAATATCGCCCTTATTCTTATGTCAATTCAGTAAAATTACCTTCCTGAGAGACAACATCCTTTATTTATTTATTTATTTATTTTTTGTTTGTTGCTATGATATTGAGCCTATTATATAATCTGTGCTATTATGTGCGGTATTTTACATTTATTATTTATTTACTTTATTTTATTCTTAGTTTAGTGTTTTATAGTCTTCTTAGTCATAGTTTTGCGCAAAGAATAGAGGAGTCTAAGGGAGGCCTATGTCCAGCAGTAGACGTGATCAATGAAGACTGGATGATGACGAGTCATAGTTTTAGTTTAGTTTCTTTTAATTTAGTATAATATAATATAATATAATATAATATAATATAATATAATATAATATAATATAATATAATATAATATAATATAATATAATATAATATAATATAATATAATATAATATAATATAATATAATATAATATAATATAATATAATATAATATAATATAATATAATAACTATAATATAAACACTAAATTTGACATAACCCGTCCACTATCTCTTCGAAAAAGCCACCTGCGAACCCAAAGGCGTCTGATCTTTTTCTTCCTACAGTTCTTCTCAATGCAAGCAAAGATTCATTTTCCATTATAATAGTTTATAAATCTAATAGTTTTTACCTATACTGTGTCTAATATCTCTATGACCATAAACAAAAAGCAAAATCAATATAACCTCATTGATGACAAATATGATTTTTTAAAACATTGTAGAAACGAGGAATCATAACCAATCTCATATGCTATTATCATATGATAAATCTTGTGTACATGATTTACCATGTACTCCTACTCATGACGTCATGACTTTACTACACTGCATTATTTAATCTGTAACTGCGTTGGATTGAAACAACGATATTTATTTAACATATTTTATCCACAAAGAAACTGAATTTCCTCATTCGGCTGTATATTAGAAATCACAAAAATTTTATTTAGAAAATCCTTTTTAAAAAAAGGTATAATAACATAAAAGAAGTCTTTCGGGCAATATCACAGAAAGTTTTCAAAATGACTGTTTTATCATCAGTCCTTTTACCTGAAATAAGTATTACTCGTTCCTTTATTTGAAACAAAAATGAAGGTTAAATTTTGACCAAGTTTAGAGCAAATATAGTTTAATACTTATTAGGTAAACGAATAAAATCGTTTAGATATAGTTAACTTAATTTAAAGTTACATTGTTGCTGATAATATTCGAGGATGTTTAAGTTTTAGATGGAATTTACTTTATAGCAACGTAAGGCTCTCTGGATGGCCCTGAGATGAAGTGTCTACTGGGATCTATAGGTAGCACCTGGTCAAAATGACGCTTTAGGATAGAAGTCTAAACAAAGCAGTCAATATTACCGGAAGTACGTGTTTAAATGTGACTATAGCACACATTGTGTATAATTGAATATGTTAGAATTTAATTACATAAAGCAGTAGTAAACATTTATATAGGAATTAAAGTGTAATCTACGCTGAAGGTTTGTTAGAAAATCGTATATGTATTGTTATAGAAGGGATGAATTTGGAAAAATGTTTTGATTGTCGGTAGGTTAACATTTTGAAAGTGAAAGGTAAAATTTTGACTAAGGTTATAACAAAAATTTGGTTTAATACTTACTAGGCTTACATATTTGAAGACACTAAATACATGGATAAAAACCGTTTGAATATAGTTTAATTAATTTTAAATTACATTTTTAATAATAAAATACTAGGATGTTTAAGTTATAAATGGAAGTATCTTTAGGGCAACGCAGCTAGCCGTTGGATAAGGTGTCTATGAGGAATTTAGCAACTGATCAAAATGACGCATTAGCACAGAAGTCTAAACAAAGCAGTCATGGTAACTGGAATTATTTGTCTAAATATGACTATAGACAACATTGTGAATAATTAAATACATTGCAATTTGGTTAGTTAAAATAGTAGGAAAAATCAATATGTTGGAATATATATGTATAAAGTATGATATACCCTGAGGAAGCTACACCTCAAAGGAAGCTTCCTCTGTGGTTATTGTTAGTTATTGCCATGGATACCATAAGAGTCTTCTAATTCTAATGCCACAAATTAATCGCATTGCCCCTGTAGTGATCTTTCCCCAAGTTAACACCTCCTTTCTCCTTTTCTAACTTGGCTGCACCGTACTGAAAACGACCAATAGACAGAAATACGTATATACGGTTGCCTTCCATTAATAAACGTATTTTTGTTTTCCTGTTTTGCAAAATATGCCATTACATTTAAATTTTATTATTCACTCGCACGAAGCTTTTCTATTTGTTTTAACCCTTTAAACGTTTTACATTTCTTTCCTCAGGTAGCTGTAGCTTAATCCATGGTTGTTGTTAGATGTTGCCCTGAAAACCTTAAGGGTCTTCTAACTCTAATGCCACTAATTGGTTGCATTGCTCCTGTAGTGATCCTTTCTTTAAGTTAACATGCTCCTTTGCTAACTGCACCATACTGAAAACTATAAATAGTCATAAATACGTATGTACGGTTGCCTTCCATCGATGTATCTATTTTGTTTTTTGTTTTCCTGTTTTACGAGACATTCTATGATAGTTATCTTTTTCCTGTAACTTCTCATTTTGGTATAAGGCACTATTATCTCATATTTTTTTAATGCTAAACAAATTTTAATGCCAATAAAGCAATGGTCTTGAAAAAATCTATGAGATAAACATTAATCAGAGATATTTTTCAATTTTTTAGTAACAGTAGATCTAAAATATTAATCAATTTTTGATGTGTCTCAAAAAATAATACTTGTTCTTTTTTTTTTCAGGTAAGTCATATTTATATGCTGATTGTATTTCATTATAGGGGTAAGTGTAAATCATATACATTATAGGTCGTTTAATATTAGAGTCGTAAATAGTACAATAGTACCTACTATTAGATATATGAGTTTTAAATCAAATAGTATTGGATTGAGTTTTTATATTTATACGATTTTCAGTGATGTTTTCAAATTCAATTGACCGGTTTGTTATTATTTATAATACGTACAAAATTATTTTTCAAAACGTAAAGCAAAATCACACATGTTTTTAGTTTTTTATGTATAAAATATCCAAATTAAATTAGAATATGCAGCAAAAATCTCGTGGGTTGGAATTTTAGCCATTCTCACCGAATATCAAATACATAAATATATGTTCTGGCTTATAATTGTTGCATTCTACAAAGCATATTTCCCGTTGTTGGAATGGTGTATTTGGTTTCCTGGTGTATTCTATTGTGAGCTATTTCCCTATGTTAGTTTTTTTTAAGTTTAAACCCACGTTCTTTAAACTACTTGGATAATGCTAGTACTGTGAGTTACAAATTAAAGAGTCAATAAAGAGTAATTAAGCTTTTATGTGATATAAATATTTCTTTGTGATTTGTATAATCACGATCGTTTGGAATTTAATTACCATCCATAAACCGATTATGGTCAATTTTTGAATGGTTTTTTATTTTCACTTCACCTTTTTTCTCTCTTTTCCAACTTTGCCTTGGCATTGTTGGTTGTCACGAGAGAAACAGCTATGATCATGAGACTGGATTGATCCGCTGTACCTGTTGAGCTTTTAGAAAAGATCAGTATTGTTTTTCTAGTTCTACTCTTTTATATATCTTCTACTGTTGGTTGTTGTTTTGAGTTTCTTGAACCGTACTATATTTAATATAAAATTAGTTTTTCTTGGGTTTAGGTTCATTAAATTATTGATAAATTGTAAGATTTTTTTATAATTAATATATTAAATTATTTCTAATCCTTTTACCCCGTGGATGATACGCCGATGGTCGTATTTGCAAATAATATATACGCGGTTGGTCGGTTAATCATTAAGAAATTTTATTGAAAATTACCGAAATATTACGGAACAATCTACCTACTTATTTAAAAACGACGGTTTGGGTAATCCTCGGTTAATTTCTTCCGGCTCTAAGGCCGGGTTCCTTTATGATAAATTTGTTAAATATCGTCGGGGCACGTTTTTCTATAATAACCTAATAAAAAAGATTTTATATTTCATCACGTTCTTAGCTAGAAGGGTACCGTTAGTTTCGATGTTCGTTAGAATCTTTTTGTCTTCTTAGAAATAAATACAGGCTGATTGTCATTTTCCCCACCTTTTTCTTGGGTAGTTTGGTAAATTTTTGCAGAAAGGAGACCACTTCCCGGTGGGCACTCGTTGAGTAAAAACGTTCTTCATATCTTATCGTCTCTTTTCTCTGTGCATTTTCTTTCTAAGTGTGTATACACTTCTATATTTGAGTTCTTTCAGTCTAATACCATATTAGATTAAATATAGTTATAGAGTACCATTAATTTTAATTAACTTCAGTGCTTGATACAAGTAAAGTATTATAGTAAAATAAATTAACTTCAGTAAATTAGTGCAGCAGTCATCAGGAATTACTGTAAGTTACCATAATCTTAGTATCCCCACTTATCGGGCGAATAATATGGTATGATATCATATTTTTTTTAATCATCTGGGCGAATCTAAGTTCACCCATGTCTTCACCTGTAGTTGAGAGTAACTACTGATTTTTACATTCAATATTTTCTTACGAACTTTCCATCAGCTACTAAGAAATTTTAATAAACATAATTACGAACATTTAGTTCTCAATCACTAAATAACAGTGCGAGATAGATAACCAACTTAACCAAGTGCGGTTTGGTTAAATTTTTATTTCGGTAACCTTTTTGTATTCTTGTAAATGTAGATTTGATTAATTTTTGTTATTTGCTATAATTGTTATGCATTTTTAACCCAGTGTCTCGAGATATGCCATTAAACAGTAAAGAGAGACCTTCTTTAATCAACCTTAGTTGAATTTTTTTCTTACTCACTAGCAGGCTGTCTTCGCGGATAATTGAACCTGTGCATTATTATATTGTTGTATTTGTAAAGGTACTTCTTATTCATATTACTGCTTATTTTTATGTGTACACCACCATTTCATAATTGATGGTGTATTTTTATTACTTGTATGTACATTCAGCTACCGACATCATTGTGTTGTTGAATATATTGTTTTTGTTTTATGTATGTATTTTATTTGTCGACTCCTAACAAGTTTCCTGATACAACCATAACTCTGAATATTTGCTTTTTACCTTTAAGTATTACTATACCTTTGACCAGTAGAAAGATCAGGCCGATTAAGTTTCGTAGGTAAGTAGATGGACAGAGTCCACCTAATATGTTCATTATTTGTTTATATAGTGTGTTGACCAAATTTATTTAATAATTAACTGTTGGTATCTTTCCTTGGATTTGGTCTCAGAACCAAAATATCTTAAAACCTGGTTCTATCTTATTGTATCTTTGGTAATTTTACCCATCTATCTTTTTGTTTATTTCTGTATCTTTTCCAATATCTCTTATCCTATCTTTACTTATTTCGTCCGTTGTACCCATTCCCGGTTCCAAAAGCTAGTTTCGAACCCACGACTCGCTCTCCACCCACCATCTGGCTGCCGTCCGCAGTGTCTCCATTGGTGACCTTTCTAGCACCATCCAAAAAAGGTTTCCGAGTTTACAAAATAATTTATTGAACCTAAATTGAATTAAAGCTATTGAAGTTATTTAGTTTCTTACGAAGGTGTGCCATGGATTTATGATATACAAAATTAAATTTCTTATGTAAAGATGAATCAAATGTGTCCAACAAATTGTCAGGAAGGTGACTATCGAGGAAAACAGTGACATTATTGATTTGAGAAATAATAAACTTAATATCAGTGTGAACCTTACATATATGGAAATTAAGTAATCGTGCCCTCACCTGTCTGTTTAAAGCTTGGCTTCTGCGGTATAGTGTGTCATTAGTGGAACCTGATGAAAGTATGTTGGAATTTCCTTCAACTTATATTTTATTGATTATTTTGTCAATGTTACTTTTACATATGTGAAATAATTTTTCTGATCAAATAGTTTAATAAAATTTTATAATTAAAATTGATTCATAGAATCTTTATTAGTCTCAGTTCCAAATGTTATGAACCTTGGACTGTTAGAAGTTGAATCAATCTTCACCTGTTAGCTGGCTATTCAGCCACAACGAAAACTATTTAAATACGCCTTGCTGTTCTGTCATATTTAGACCTCAAGGTCACTGTCTTTTCTCGTTGGTTGACGTGTACGTGTATCCTACCTGCTAGTCTCATTTCACCGATAGCAACTGAGAAGCTTAAGAGTGGTAACTTCATTATATATTTTTTTAAATATAACTAAAATTCAATCTTAATCAATATAATAATGTTACCTAAAGTTAAAATAAAATTTAACTAATAATATACTGTTGGAAGTGCATCTGATGATCTTTTTAGTTCTCTATAAACTAATGTGTTTTACTTAAGTTTTTTACATATTTTTTATATACATGTACAATTACCACATGTCTTTTGCTTGCTAAGTTTGAGTTAATTTGTAAATTGTATTCAGTTCCAATTAATTGTTTATACAACATAATCTTGTAATGTACATTGTCATAAGCTTCTTTACACATTTAATATCTTTGACTGCTACATATCTTTTTGAGGTAACACACTTATAATAACTTTTCTATGGATGTTTGGTTTTTCATATTGTTCTTTTTAGATGAACTGATGATGCTTTCTGATCAGAAAGCGAAACGTCTTTAATAAATAGATGAAGTAGCCACCTTCTTTGTCTTTTATTTCTCCACTTTGACCGAAAAACCCACCACTCTTCGAGTGTTCCTTAATTTATATTGGATTTACGGTCGTACTCCTTTTTTCAATATATATTTATATATATATATATATATATATATATATATATATATATATATATATATATATATATATAATTTATGATACAATTTTTGGTTTTTCTCTAGTAATATATTTGAAAACGATTTTTAATTTGGGGGTGTCAGTTAAAAAATATTACGTTAAAAAGTATAACAGTATCAATGACAGTATACCACATACTGATACTAAATAGCGAGCACGGTATATAAAGGTCCCATCAAAACATAAAACAATGTATGCATACGAGCTCATCGCGTCTGTTCGGTCGAGCTCTTGTATGCCCTATGGTGGAGTGCCTGATTATCAATTACGTAAGCAGAGATTGCGTAATTGCTCGTCGGGTGATCCTTAGGGATACGGAAGGCAATCGATTGCACATCGACACATCGCAGGCCCTTCTGCCTTTGGCTTATCCCTTAATTAAACAAGACCGTCGGGACACTCACCTGCCCCTTCAGCCCTTAACGAAGCGAAGAGAGTAGAGTTTGGAGAACTCCATGCTCTTAATGTCTATTTGCGTATATTACATAAGATTGTTTCAAGGACTATTCCAGGGTAGTTATGTTCTTTTTCATCAAGGATAAATAGGACTAATCTTTTTTTGGTAGGAATGTGATTGAACAAAAACTATTTACCTATTTTATGAGTATAAAATATTTCTCTTCTTAGCTCTATTTATCTTTTTTAAAAACTAATAAATTTAACAGCAATTAAATAAGCCATCAAAAATGTCTTTATTAATTATATATAATAGACAATTAACTCATAAATGGAGAGGAGTTATCTGACAGACTACCACAAAATAATCCTTAATACTAGGTAGAAAAACTTGGCTATTCCGTACTTTACTTCATTTATTCCTAGAATGACGGCATTTATTAATGACATGATTTAGGGAGAAGAATATGTATCTTTGGAAAAGTTATATCAAAAATCTTCAAACCTGTAAAAAATTATTTTGATAATCTGAATTTCTTGATATTGATTCAAATGACTAAATGGATGATACAACTTTCCACCCTCAGGTAAGAACAAATCGAATTTTTAACGACGCCGATACTTCCTCAGGGGAAGACGAAATAAAAGAGAACCAAGAGAACACAGTAGAGAGCAATAAAATATATAAATGGAGAAAGAAGGCTTCCAGTGCACAGACCAGACCATTTTGATCATCAAAACCTTTCATTATAAATTCACGTGTTTTCTTTGTTCTTGAGAAAAGATATTATAGCTTGTATAATTTCACAGTCAAACCTTTCTGCTCAACAAAATCATAATAATCTGGACCTTAATGAGGAAGAGCTGAAAGCATTTAAAAGGGTTCTTATAATCATGGGATTTTACATTACCTAACTATAACAATAATGTCTCAAACTACCTAGTTTAAGACATTATTGGTCAACAGATATCAACATGCATTTGCCAAGAGGTACGCAAATTTTTACACAAAGACGATTCTTAAAAATTCTTCGTTTTCTTCATCTAAAAAATATCGAAAATATGGAAAGGAATCAAAATATCCCCAATTTTGACAAACACTTTTCAAAGTAAAGCCTTTGATACAACACTGCAGCAACACTTTCAAGAATATTTTTATTTATTTTTAGCATTTAGCATTAGAAATTTAGCATTTATATAAGGACAAATCTCAATCACAACATGCTGAATATGTTTTAGGGGTTAAAACAGTATTAGACATTACCGAGTCTCTTAGAGGATATTACACTACTGCATTTATTTTAATATTTTTTTTTTGTTTTCGAGTTTTCTTCTTTTTAAGAAAATGTTAACCTATGCTTTGTGCTGCTGTGGAACTTTCTAAAAAAAATAAATTATAAAGGCTTTACAATACAAATAAAAAAGGACAAAACAATGAAAATGGGAGAACACTATTATTTTATGTCCAATGATATGCCTGTTGTTAAATGAAAAGATCGGGGGCGCAAATGCATTCTACTCAGCAGTACTATGCATATTCTACTTTAGATTATTTCCGTTTTGCGAAAAAAAGCGAATGGTAAAAAAGAAAGTATCAAGTATCCAAAAGCCATAATTGATTACAACCGCTATATGGGTAGAGTCGATCTATGTGATTAACTTTATGCTCCTGATCCAATTTCATGAAAATCCGGAAGATTGTATATGAAGATTATTTACTATTTAATTGATGCAGCAGTGGTAAATTTATATATATACATATATATATATATATATATATATATATATATATATATATATATATATATATATATATATATATATATATAACTTATAAGACTACAATGAAAATGAGGTATATTTAGAAGTGTATTGGCCAACGAGCTTATAGGTGATTTCCATAACAGAAAAAGGCTAGGACCTAAGGTAACAATAGGAAGAAATAAACTGAAGAAAATGAGGGCAAGACATAATGCTGTTAGCGTTAAAAGCATGGCAAGACTAAGCGATTTTGGCAACCACATGCCACACAAGAACATTAAGCCGTTGTGCACTCTGTTTAACGAGAGAGAACCCAAAAGGTTCAAGTATTAAATGCTCAGATTACCAGTTTGCATTATGTATTTAATGTTGTTCATGATTTTATAATAAAAATGTTTAATTGAGGTGTTTTTTTCTGTCGTCGATTATGGAACCACAACTACACGTACTAAAGTCAACATACCTAATCAGACTGCAAGGAGGGAAAATAAAATGAAAAGTGCAATAATAGACCATTCGTTAATTATAATCTGTAAAGAATTTGTTTATATTAATTACCAAAAAAAATATTCTGCCCTATACTCGTAACGTGTTAGCAATAGTTTTTACGGATTGATTTTTAAATTTTAAAAGAAACTAATACTTCTTTTAAATAATTGTATGTTTTCCACTTAATAGGTAATATAGACTTGCAAATATACAGTTTGAAGTAAAGAATTTAACTTTTTTGAATTTAGTTTCAAGTTTCCTCCACATCTAATATCATATTTTCTGTTTGGTTTTTTACTTTTGGTTATAAATTCTTATTACTGTTATACAATAAAATCGATAAATTTTACTTTGTAAATCATCAATTTTTATTCGGTCAAATGTAACCTAATAATTTTATTGAAAGACACTAACGAAATTATCGGAACCAAATACATGTCAATATGCAGTTAATAAAACAATAAATCTAGTGATGACAATTGGACCATGGCAGTTAAATAACTTATTTATGAACACGTGTAATAACAACTACGATTACAAGCAATTTCATAGAAATTGGTAACTGGCATACTTCTAAAAAATTATAGTAAAATCATAGTGGTGATTACAAATAATAAAGAAATAAAGAGGAATATCAGAACATGAATTAAAAGTTTTTAAGTTTAAAGTAAAATTGATATATAATAAATCAATCAATTACACGGAACAACTGAATCGATAAGTAATCGATTGCTTAATGCAAAAATGTTAAATTTGTTTTGCAAACGTCTTGTAGTTAACTGAATTGATAAATTGAGAGTGTCGTGGAAAATAAACAAAAATTATATCAATAATTGCATAGCTTTAACATCCCCCAAAAATACATCCGACTAGTAAAAGCAACAATGGACTCGTCAACAGCGACTGACAGAGTACAAAATTAGCAGAGAACTTGTCAATAGTCAAGGGAATAAAACAAGGAGACAGGCTAGCACCGACACTATTCAACCTGACTTAAATATGTGATAAGTAAGCTAAATATGGGAAGAAGTAATCTCCTAACAAATAAATCAATACAGATTGCCGTCTATGTCAATGACATTAGCATCATGTCTCGCAGAACAGAAAATTACAAAAAAAAAAAATATGTGTATGATAGTTTCAGTTTATAATAAAAGAAAAATAGATCTCATGTCTGGATATAAACTAAATTATTCTCTATTTGAATCTAAGCCATGGTTGCCGAGCATAGACTACCGAGCACCACGGTTGTCGCGCCGGACGTTCTCGTAATACTGCCACTGTGGAATATTTATAATCTCTCCAAGATAAGGAAACTAAACTTTATTACAATGTTTTGATTTATAATATGTTGTGTTCGAATGCTAAAAAACAAAATTTGTCGGTAAAAAGCTCTTGAGATAATTGTTCTTAGAGAAATAGTAAAATTGATAGATAATTTCATACGGTTTCTATCGCACATTGAATTTGTTGTGATAATTTTTTATAATAATCTCGGAGCTTCCCAAGAAATAATATTTGGTTTATTACTTTTTCTTTTGTATTGTGTCTATGAAAACTGTGAATCAAGCAGTTCATTAAGTAAGAGATACAGCTACGTTTTTTATGAAGTGGTGTGATAGAAATAGTTTAACTGTAATTTGGGAAGAGAGCATGATTATATTTTTTTTGCTGTGAGACGAGAAAAAAGTAGCAGAGACCTAAAGTTATGATAACCATCTTGCCTCACAATAAAATAATAATGCTGAATGTACTGCACGCATGTCTTTACAAAGTGCAAAAAAGATTCTAGTTTTTAATGTCTCATTTTTATGTAATTAACTACTGTTACAACCGTAGTTACCACAATATTCAGGCCAGGAGACATTTCTTTGTAAGCTAAATCTTCTCTGTGAATCATACGGTGTGTCCATATACACATTGAAGACTCTTGTTTCACAAGCACTTGTAGACTTCGAAATTTTCTGGATATTACACGAGCACCATCGCTGCTAATTTCGACGCAATTCCTCCACTCTATTTTTACTTTATAGAAGAATGCTGAGAATATCATGGACAGCAAGGATCACGAACAAGGAAGTTCTAGAAAAAATGAAGAAGGAACCAGAGATTGTGTTTACGATCAAACGCATAAAATTGCAATATCTGGGACACGTTATGAGAAATCAGCACCGTTACTCCCTGCTGCAGTCTATATTGCAAGGTAAAGTCAAAGGTAAGCGAGGACCCGGTAGAAGGAGAATATCATGGCTGCGGAATTTAAGAACATGGTTTAAGAAAACCTCAACGGAGCTGTTTCGAGCCGCAGCGAGCAAGGTCATGATTGCCAATATGATTTCCAACATCCGAAATGGATAGGAACCAGAAGAAGAAGAATTTTTACTTTGTTTATATAATCATTTAAAATAGCAAATAATGCGAGCGATCTTGCTTTTAGTTCTATTGGTGTGCAGAAAAGTAATTCTTCTACTACTGATATACCATCACAAAATCGAACGTAGGCAATAAAATAAGCATCTTTATTGCTATCTATTACCTCATCAAGCTAAAACGAAAACAGCTTGTCGCGCAACTTCCCGAGTAACTGAGCCTTACATGTTCAGCTAAACAACCGATATTACGGGCAACAGTATCATTTGATAGAGGTATAGGCTCCAAATTTTTGGCAAAATGATCTCCAAATAACGAATAATGTTTTCCATTTTCTCTGTTCCTATCGTACGAGTTAAAACCCAAAGAGTATTTCGTTCTTTTTACGTCGCCGAAGTTAATGTAAACCATTTTAAAGTTTGTTTATATCACAGACGCAAATTCCTTTTAGGATATTCTGCGTTTTAAATAAATATTCCAGTTTATATGTTTTATTTGTGCTAAGTTAAGCGAATGAATTATTAAATCACTCTCGCTGAGGCGTGGTCAAGAGCGGTTGAGTGGTGGACCTCAGCGTTATGTCCAAATTCTACGTCGAATTTGAAAGTTTTTTATTTTGTTCCTTTTCATGGAAAATGTGTAGCAGTTTAATCAATTTAATGGTTCAGTTGCGGTTTAAGTGAGGTTCTAAAAGGTGAGGAACGAGAATCGTTGTTTCCATCCTCGTTTTGTTTGTCCCTGGTTGTCATTCCAGGCTTTTTGGCAGTTTGGAAATGAATTTGTTCGTGTTCAGAGATTTCCCATCCAGTTCTATCCCCAGAAATTTTATTAGATGCAGTTCCGACCCCAGATATTATGCAGAGTGAAATTTAGTGAAATTCAGGCAACTTTTTCTGTGTTTAAATTGTAAAGTCAAGATTAAAAAAAATAATTGCTTTCATTATTTAAAACGATAATTTTTTATTTGCCACAGTTTATAGCACAGTAACACTTGTAAGTTTTGTAGCAACAGAGTTTGTAAACGAATAGGACATAATTATGTAAGTTTTTTTCTCTTTATTATTTTGGTATGCATCTCCGTAACTATTAATATAGTGTTTTTTGTGCCATCTGTATTTTTGTAACTGTGGTGAGACACAATAAATGTTTAATTTATTTCTCTGAACCATTTTGTCTTTTTATTTTAGAAAAGTCTCCTAACCATTTTTCTATTTCTAATAATTATTTCTATAATTACAACTAGTTGTTGTAATCGTTATAATTTGGCACTTCGAAGTGGCGTCCATTTTAAATTGCTAGAGGTCCTTCCTGTTGTTTTGTCTATCCATTTGTTCCAGGAAATTTATGTCGATACCCATTTGTTTCATTTTTGTAGTTGTCCCAGTCCAACCCCATTGCCAGTCTACTTATCCACGACCCAGCTCTCCAAACAAACCCTGAGTGCCGTTCGCAGTTTCGTTTATTTTGCTTGCTCTATCTCCACCCCAGTAATTTCTGTCCCCAATTTTCAACCCCCCATAGTAATACCCTATGTGGTAGGCAAAATATTTACGCTACAATGTGAGACTTTTATAAGAGGCAAGTTAAGCTGTTTCATTGACAGTCAAAGTTTTTTTTAATGATTTTTTGCTTTTTATGTGATTTTAATTAATTATAACTCGAAGAATTCTCGTGGTTTCTTAATGTATATAGGTACTATGAAGCGTTTCCAAAAGTTTATTAGCTTTCATGTTGTCGACTGCTAAACTTTTTGAGCAAATGATACTTACACAAAGGTCTTTCTTCTTTATTTACTTCAGTAAAGGTGAACCCAAAATTTAAGTATTCTTGAGTATATTTTTTTGATTTTATTTTTGAAACCAGTCTCGCGTGTTCACTTATTGATTCTTTACCAGTATCGAATGCTCGCTTACGCCCAGTTAAAAATTTATCCATGATTTTGTATAAATTTATGTGTACTGCTTGGTATAAATTTATCAGGTACAAAAGGACTGACTCGACTAAGACTGGTCAGAACCATGATACAAAGAATAAGTTATTTTTTGTACCATGAGTCAGAACTGTGGAGATGCAGACGGTCGAGAATATTCGAAATATCCCGAGTAAACTCAGGACTTCTCCCGAAGAAAGACATCGGTTCCGAATCGGCGTTGCCACATATAAATTTACTTATTTTCAGTAATTTGGTAGTTTACTGTAAGTTTAGAGTTAAAATACTCAAGATACATTATTGTTGCATACATATATTGTTATTGTACGAGGGGGTGCGATGAAAATAATTATGGAAAATGGGGTGGCAAATGGTAAAAGGTTGAGAAAAGTTGTCCTAGCTGAAAAATCTGGACAATTGTAGAGAAAATGGACTACTTCATTATTTATAGCTACTGTCAATAAAGTCACGATAGCGAATATGGTAGCCAACATGATATCTTACGATCGATAACTGTCGTGGAACTAGAAGAAGGTGATTTTTAAAATAAAAAAACTTAAATAAAATAGATGTCTAGTTAATATGTGTTGTCTAAACGTACGTTACATATTTTCTTAAAATTGCAATAATTTAACAGAACTGGGTTAATCAGGACTATAACTTAAAGTATTAAAATTATCAAAATTGTGCTGATAACATGGGCAACTTTTTGAAACCCACAAAACCATAGAAGTCATTGAGTCACAGAAATCTGGAGCTGAATTTTTTAAATCTTAAGCAGAAATATTTAGAATAATGGAAATTTTTGTTGCTTCTATAGCATGAAACACAAAACAGTTAGAGATAATAGCTTCAAAGAATAATATGTTTAGAATGATAATCTTTAAAAATATATTTATGATGGATGAGTCATGTACTAGTTTTGTAATAATCATGTAGATGCTAAGTCTTCATATACTTATGGTGCAAAAAATTATAATATAGTGCTGGACTTTACCACATGCTACCACTGACTATGTATAATCTATGATACAATTGCAAATATACGCTCATGTAAAAATTTCAAATAATATATCATCTCCTGTGGTGCCAAAGGTGATTATAAAGCAATACTTGCAAAAATAGACTATGAACTAATAATAGGTTGTGTTAAATATGATTGAGAGATGATAGTTTTAAAAAAATAGCAACTTGTTACTAAGTTGTTTACAACTAACTAAATTTTAGAAATTATTTATCGAATTCCTCATGTTTCGGTTAATAAATGGTCTAGCATTAGTATGGTGGCCTAATGTTGTGTTACATATCAACATAATACCCTAGACTCATAGTATTAAAATTTTGACTTTGAAATTTTTTGACCTACCTATACAGGGTGTTTCAAAAAAAGGTAACCCCGTCTCTACGGTAGGTAAAAAACTGAAAAATAATTGAGGTTTGCTTAGTAAAAAATTTTTGTAACAACATCCGTTTTCAAGATAGATTCAAGATTCAAGGGCGTTAAAGAAAAAAAATATTTTACGCATTTTTTACAATTTTGCCGAAACTACTGACAACATTGTAATGAAATTTTATACGAATATGTTTTGGAAGCTGATACATCCCATGAATTTGTTTTTATATCTGATTCTCATAGAGGGCGCTAGTTACACGGATCGTACTAAGTATTAGTCAATATAACTTTTTTAAGAGTATAATTATTAATCAAAATTTCAAGAAAACTTAAACATCATTTAATTTTACACGAAAAAGGTACTCTTGGTAAAACTCGATACTGTGTACCGTTTTCGGAATATTTTGATTTGAACATTATGAAGTATAAAAGTTATATTGACTAATACTTAGTACGATCCATGTAACTAGCGCCCTCTATGAGAATCAGATATAAAAACAAATTTATGGGATGTATCAGCTTCCAAAACATATTCGTATAAAATGTTATTACAATGTTGCTAGTAGTTTCGGCAAAATCGTAAAAAATGCGTAATTTTTTTTATTCAACGCCCTGTATCTTAAAAACGGATGGCGTTACAAAAATTTTTTACTAAGCAAACCCCAATTATTTTTCAGTTTTTACCTACCCTAGAGACGGGGTTACCTTTTTTTGAAACACCCGTATAAACACTTTGTACTAGCCGTCAAAGGTTTTGGCGGGTTTCTCGTTTACAGAACTTCCGGTTTTAATCGATACGTGCCGAGAATCTTTATGGATTTAATTAAAGACAACTTCGTCTGGAGACAAGCCGAAGATCACCTCTGGAAAGACCAAAAAATGCTACTGTGCAACTAACAACCAAAAAAGTCTGCTTGCTCACCCTTTCACGGTGAAAAAACTAGACTTTATTATCGGATATGACTTATACACGAAGCAAATTAAGATGTTTAATTACAGTTTACACAATGTGACTCCTTACACAGAATTTTCAAAATCTGGATGAAAACAAAAGTTAATACCCTGCTGAAACCAGGCAAACATGCCGGGATTGCCAATAGTTACGGGCCAATCTCCCTGCTATGCTACGTGTATAAACTTTACGAAATAATTGTACTAGAGAGGGCACAGTTAATCCTCGAGCCTGGCCTGGAGGTTCGGGCATGAAACAGGCTGGATTCGGATAGAAAAAGAACTGCACTAGCTAAGTCTTACATATCACTGATTACATACAACAGGGCTAACAAGATAAACTAATAATAGGTGTGGTGTTTGTAAATATAACCGCAGCTTATGACACTGTCCACCGTAAACTACTCTTTAAAAATATCAGACAGAAATAAAGGTTAACATGAAGTGGAAAACTCGCAAGCATTGTAAAATTAGCGTCTGAAAACAGAAGGCGCTGCCGGAATAAGAAGAAAGTTTAATTGAGACTGCTTTGTTTGTTCTTGGTTCATGGTGTCAATAAGAAGCTAGAAAATGGATGGCCATTAACAACCGAGCCACACATGTAAAAAGGCTAAAATGAGTCCTAGGTGTCTAATACCAGGAGTTTAACTATCGTTAGCTTCCAATCAATCGTGGTCATACTACAGAAATAGAGATGATTTGTCATCTTTTGTGCTACGTCCAGGGATCACGAATCTTAAAGGGAAATATCTGTATAGCTTTAACCTTACAAACAATATTAATATTTTCTCTGTAAGCAGTCACATTGTACTTATCTTAAATAATTACGTACTAAAGGTTTACCGACTTCGTTAACCAGCAAAACCGTTAAAAATATTTCAAACAAAACGCACCATTTAAAATTGTTAATTGCATAATTAGAATAGAAAGCAACTAAACACTCTTAAGCGACTTTAAAAAGTAGTTAATAAACGTGTCTCTTAATTGCCGCAATCAAACTTTTTGTCATTTATTATCAAGAAGATACATTTAATTAAAAGTTCCGTCCTCTTCGGAGCGCATGCATCGAATATTAATTAAAAGACCCATTGAAGTATTCTCATCTTTCCTTTGAAACTCTTAAAGAACAATCAGAATATTTTATCTGATATTAAATTACGTTCTCTCTCAGAAACTTCGGTAGACTTTGATCCTTTAGCTGCTGTATGGTTTTTGTGTTAAGGCATTCCAGTGGTGTTAGTTTTCTCTGTTTTACTTTAATGTAGATAAATATTATATAAAAAATGCTTGGTTAATTATATACCTTCGTAGATGTTTTCTAGTTATTTAACAACTTTGTTACACATCGTTCTTTTTGTTTCTATTTTTATACTTTATGTCGTGGTGTCAGGAGAAACTTTGTCATGTGATACTTTTGTTATATGTTATGTTTTTTTTTTATTTACGCTGCAACCACAAGGGTTATTAGCGACCTAAAAAATATAATACAGGTAAATTTAGAAAAATTACAATAATTGATACAGTTCTGAGTCTTTAAGATAACTTATTGTGTTTTTTAATATTCATGTTTTTTCCTAAGACTTGTGATGGAACAGACATGAAGTCAACAGTGATAAAATTATTCTTTAGAGGAATTATTTACCGATGAGTCGGAATCTTCTTCCGATAATGAAGTTTTCACTGTAGAGAGTAAACCTATGTGTTTGCCAAGTTTTCGTATTAATTTGGTGCTTATGGTTTTCATTCTTTTGTCGATGTAGTATGAATGTAATTCCTTTAGAAACTTTATAAGTACATAAGAGTCTTCTGAGTACAATTTTGTTACGCTGATTATGTCTTTTGATCCTTGTATATTTTCGAATAGATCCACTACTTGATCGAAGCTTAACAATTGCTTTTCCCTTTCTACATATTCTCTAACTGGTTCCAATAATGTTTGGAGATTTGGTATATCATTTCTTAAGTTTTTGTCATCAGTTTTGGTTTTTTTCTTTAATTGAAGCTTAGGTTTTTCAAAGTTTTCTTCGGAGGGTGGCGTGATTGCATCTTCTAGGGTTCTTTTTCCGGTTGCTTTGTTCGAAGTTACTTGGGGTTCGTAATAATTCAAATGTGTATTTTTATTTGGAGGTAAGTGTTGACTTGTTTCGGGTAAGGTTGATTTATGTTTTTGGGTATTAGAGGATGACTCAGACGATGTAGGTCTTGCGATTGTAGTGTTAACTGAAGAAGTGGTCAAATGTATTAATGTATTTTGTAGTGAGCACTGTTGGGTTTGGTTTATTGATAAATTTGGGATTGCTACTCTTTGTAATGTGGTTTGAGAAGACGTAGTAAGTGTGGAGGGAGTGGTATTTGAGATTGCGGGAGTATTTTGTAGATTATCTTGTTGAGTATGATTTATTGATGAATTTTGTCTTATTTCTGTTTGCATTGCACTATCATTGTGAGGATGGTTAGAAGGTGAAATATTTGGACAATTAGCTGCCTGGTGTCCAGTTAATTTGCATTTGAAACAATTTTCGTTTTGGGCTATAAATATGCAGTATGATGTTTGTGCCAACTCGATAATAAAAGATTCAGGTAGTACAAAGTTGTCTGGAAAAGGTAAAACGAAAATTTGTCTTCGGAAGCTTAGAATATGACTAAAGGCAGGATTGGTTGCTCCTATCCGTAGATATGATATGTCTGAGAGAGGATTTAAACCTAGTTTTATTAATTCGTCCATTATTATGTTAGAAAGTATGCTTGGACATACATTGGACAGAATTAAGCGGACTGATGGAGTTATTAATCTTCTCGCTTCTAGTATATTTCCATTTACTATTATTTTCTTTGTTTCTGCTATGAATTTATCTACTAGGTTTTTGGATGATAGATATATGCATATTCTACCGTTTGATATACGGGATGCGAAAATTATATTTTTCGGTTCTATATGCTGACTCAATCCTTCAAGATAGTCATTAATTGTACAATTCTCTAGAGTGTTAAACAAAATAGCTTAATCTCTGCTTGGGATTAATATACTACGTGGTTGACTAACTGCTTTTGAGTATGATGCATTTTGTGGTAGCTGATTGGAAGATGACATCTTTTAAATGGATTTTAAAATCCGACTAAAACCGATGCTGTTTTACAGCTTTCGTTGTGATACCAGTTCATGTAAATTGGATAATACTTATAACTGATTGCAGTTGTTAACTTAAATATATAAATCCAAATAGATGAAAAAAGTATATTTTATCTACTCACGATTCCAATATTCAGTATACAAATCACTTTCACTTTTATAATTAATTACTTTTCTTAAGTTATTAAACCACTATAAAATTAACCTCTTTGCGAGCTATTTTAGATTAGACTGGAACATGATTTTGATTTTAATATAATTCACTATTTACATGTTCAGAACTGAAGAAATAATCGTTTAAATATTTAAATTTTTAAGAGAAACTTTGAAATGCGTCTAAACACTTTGACAGTTTTTTGACGTTTTTTCCATGTGATACTTTATTATAACATAAAATATAAAACTGAATTTTGTTATGTTTGTATTAACTTTATTTATTATAAAAATGTTCTATCACTTAGTTTATTTAAAGTCTTCATTTAATTTATATATACAATATTCCTACACTTATCATAACTACTTTAATTTATATTATTTTTATTTTTATAAACTACAGACCCATCAGCTTATTATCATCAATAAGCAACATAGCGAAAAGAGTAATACTGAAAAGACTAAACGAAGAGTCACAGGCCTTAGGCACTATTCCTGAAGCTCAACCCGGATTTAGAAGCGAAAACACCCATTCTTAGACATTAGCAAAGCATTTGACAGATTCTGACACCAAGGACTTCTCAATAAAATGAGTGATCTTGGATACAGCGAGGCAATAACATGTCTGATTGCGTCATACCTAGCCAACAGAAGGTTCAGAGTTCGGATAGCGGCAACCCTGTCCGAAGTCGAGGCCCTAGAGGCAAATGTGCCTCAGGGAGCGGTACTATGACCGTACCTGTACACCATATACACGGCCGACACGCCAAGAGAGCCAGGATCCCTGTTACATCTTTACGCTGATGACACGATAATTGTTGTCAGCTGGAGAGACCCGAATCATGCAGCTAATCATCTGCAAAAAGCAGAGAATAAATTCCAGAGATGGTGTATTAAATATTGCCTTAAAACCCGATAAAACACCGGCCGTAATATATAGTAATTAAAGAAGTGTACCAAATCGAGAAACCACGATAGGAAACACAACCGTAGAATGGACAAATCAATTAAAGTACCTCGAGATGATACTCGACAAAAATCTTACAATCACCGTGCACGTCAACCAATTGGTGTATAAATCTAAAGCGCTGAAAAGCTTTCATCACTCATAAGCAGAAGGAGCAAGTTAAGATTTAAAATTAAAATCAAAGTTGCGAACAGCATAATCTTGCCTGCCTGACGTGTGCCTCCGCTGCTTGGGGACACACCTGTAAAACCAACAGAAAAAAAAATCCAGACAACGCAAAACCAACTAATAAGAGATGCTTTAAAAATACCCAGATACGTACCACTAAGATACGTATTTAGAGACTCTGAACAAAAAAGAATCCTACGTACAATGGATGAACGAGCATACGAGAGATTTAATGGATTAAGAAATCATGCTAGCAGAATGCTAAGAGAGCTGACGAGCTGACGAATGATGACGAATGAAAGTCGCGCAATAGTCCCAACAACAAATGTAAAGTTAGACAGAAAGCAACCAAAAAAATTACTCTGGCGAGAGAGTACGCTATAGGTTTAAATTGGATTAAGTACAATATACATCGGGTGTGTGATAGCCGTATACAACTGGGCATGCATCCCCCAACACACTCACAATCTTAAGTTAGATCTGCTTCTATGCAATTTTTTTTTCAATCATTTTATTGAGTCGTTTGTATTTTATTGGGTTTGCTTTGTTTTTGTCCAACGTTCTTGAGATCAATGATAAAGAAGCGAAAATGTGGGTACATAAAGAATATTATGTTCTTAAAAACTAAGGAAATAGTTCGGATGCATCTATTTCAGATCCGAGCGGCGGAAAATCAATGAAGATGATTTTCTTATATTTGCTATTTTTTTTTAATTTTTGGCAGGTATTGGTACGTTTTTGTATGTTATTTAATTATATAAGATACACAATAGTGCATTTAGAAGTATTTTTTCCTATCATTTTTAAAATGTTTTCTTATCCCGTTTTCTGTATTGGAGATTTCACTCTTCTGGAATCTTGTATTGTAACCATATTTGTTCTATTATATTATCTATTTGTTGATGTAGTAAGTCTCCCCCATACTTTCTGAATGTTTTAACTATTTCATCTTTTTCTGGGGATATGCCGTTACTCAACTTTCTTATTCGTCTTCCATTAAACGTTACGAAATACATATTACTTCCAAGTTTAGGTAAAAAATACAATTCTACCTGTATCTCTCTCTCTCTCTCTCCCTATTTAATTATTTATTCCCCCTGGTGTCTTCCTTTATCCATCGTTTTTATTAAATACTGACCTTTTCTATATTCTTATAATTTTTCACCTGTTAATGTTACTGATGTATACTCACTTCACAAGTTTATTTTAGAATATGTGATTTTATCTAAATAGACCGAAAATTAAACACCTCAATTGTGGTAATCGATAATTATTACGTATTATCAACAAATCTAGTCTATTGACCTTTTTATTCTGTTTAATGGCCCCTCTTCATATTCGGCGATTACAGACAAGCAAGCGCGAGCCCGATTGTGTAGAGGGCATACTCGGCTACACTTGCCCATCATTGTTTATGATCGCCTACAACCCATGAATTTCGGTGAAGCAGCAATGGGAATCGTTTGATGCTTGTGGTTCGACATACGGATGACTGTGTGAACGCTTGCAGGATGATTGTGCCGGTCATAGAAAATGACACGATCAACCATCATCGCCGATAGTGTAGTATAGGCACTAGTGTAGTGAACAGTGTGCTAGCTCGTCCAAAAAAATTCACAATAAAATTTGTATAACATTTTGGGACGTAAAAAGCCAAAACATTCTATAAGAAACAGGAAAAAGAAAACTAAAGGTAGCAATTATAATACAACATAGTGAGAAATCAAATATAATAGTGAGAAAAAACAATAATAGTTCGTGATACGGGAGCTTTCAAATTCTGTATTATTAACTACTTCAGCCAATTAAATATTATGTTTTAAAATAGCGCTAGCTCAATTACCTACCTTAAAATTTAATAGTTTTATAGTTCGGAAAATAGTTGAGAGAGACTTTCAACTCTCTGTGCCATGTATATTTCTTTATTAAATTAAATCATTCCCAGTAATCTCATGCGCTTTCAGCAAGCAAGTCTAAAACAAACTGCTATATCATTTTAATTATTACCTTCGTTTACATTTTAGCAAAGTGTAAATCGAAAATTTGGTCAATGTTTGCATTTAATTATCTCTGCGTTAAAATAGTTGTATTATTTGAATATATTTAACCTGAACGAGGACTCTCTGCATGCTGATCATTTCCATTCAGATGGAATATATGGGATTTAAAGTTAAAGTAAACAAACCACTTTTTTGGATCCGCTCGTTGGAAAATAATGCTGATATACATATTTGGAGCTAAATATGTAAGCTTGGACAAACTCATAAACAAAGACATATAATTTTTGGATATTTTATTAAATTATCTCTGTTAAACTTAATAACTATGTAACAATTTTTATTTGTCTATCACGTTGGGTGTCACTTGTAACAATAAATAATTGCTTATAGAAGGTTAAAAGGGGAAACTGAACAATTACTTGGTTGCAGATAGGGTAAGCAAATAAACTGAAACGTTTGCTAATGGCTACTCGTGTTTTGGTTGGAGAGCTGGGTCGTTAATATGGTTTCTGTATTTGAGGTACTAGAGAAACTAACTACACAAAACAGAAATAAAAAAAATGCTTAGAGAGATTTCCTTGACAACAAACACAAGAAGATTCCTAAACTGTTTAAAATGGATGCCGTTTAAAAAAATTCGCTTGCTGGTTAGAAAGAATGACTTTTCTTAGTGAAAATTTTTGAAAAGAAATAATTTTAAACTCCTGGTTTAAAGAGAAACATTACATATTGTACCGTTTTTATATAAAACGAGCGGTTCGAATTTATATAAATATATTTATTTATAAGTTTACAGTTCGGTAATATCTTAACAACTAAAACTAACTCATAACATCGTTACATATATACACTACTCAACAATTGAAGTGAATAATTTTAAAATTCCTAAAATTGACATATAAATCTATTTTTAAAATAATTGCCTGTACTATACTCTATACTATCTTTATTGCCAATATTTTTTGCATGTGGTTTTTTTCTCCATATTCTTATCGGCCCTTATCTCGTACAAAGATAGACATGTTGTTCCAAACATAAATATATCATTCGTACAAAAGTGCTTGTATTGGCTTTACCAGTTGTCAATAAGTCAAGAAATCTATTTATCACAAAAACATTATGCCGCAAAAACGTTTAGAACTAGTGCAGCTCGAGCAATTATTTCGGTGGATCTAACAAGGCATAACTCAACAAGAGGTTGCTATGAGGCTAAATGTGTCGCAAAGTGTGATAAGTCTTGCATGGAATCGGTATGTAGCAATTGGATCTGCAACATACAGGCATGTAGGAGGAAGAGAACGATCTACAACTCGTCGGCAATACCGTTTTGTAGTTCTGACGGCAAGAAGAAACCCAACATTCACGGCTTCCGGAATTAACAGTATCTTCAGGCATGCTACTGGATGAGCGATTTCCAGTCAAACTCTCAGAAGACGGTTACATGCATCCAATTTAAGGACTAGACGGAGCGCTACCCATCCAAGAATAACTAGGGAGCAGCGTGCATGCAGATATCGCTGGGCGATGGAACACTATCAGTGGAATTTCGAAAATTGGAGGAATTGTCTCTTTACTGAGTCCAGATTTCGTTTGTATACGAATGATGGCCGAATATTGGTGTGGAGGGAAAGAGGACGTCGTTACAATGAAAATCTGAGAGTCCCAACCACTCTTTTTGGAGTTGGATCCGTTTGCGTGTGGGGATGCATATGTTGTGGCGGTCGCATGACTTAGTCGTCTGAATTAATGAGACAATGACTGCTACACGATATCGAGACAGAGTCATAGTACCAATAGTTACTCTATTTTTTGGTGCAATAAGCAAACAATTTGTTCTGATCGATGATAATGCTCGCCCTCACCGTGCGAGAATTGTCAACGAGTGTATAGAAGCTCATAGCATTACAAGAATGGAGTGGCTACCGTGTTCACCTGATATGAATTGCATTGAACATGTTTGGAACATTACGCGCGATTTGGGAACGTATACTGCAGCAGTTCATCAATAATTTAATAAGAGGTCTTCCAAATTGAGTTAGAGCACTAAGGCGACACAGAGGTGGACCCACACACTATTAATTTTTCTTTTCGGGATATTAGAAATTGAGCAGGAATAAAAATTTTAGGTTGTTAATTTTACAATTTTTGTTTATTTTAATTTTTTTTTTCTTAACGAATTTCTTTCTTTCGGTTCATCTGTATGAAAATACGAAGTAAAAATAAATCTTTATTTATATCACTCTATTTTTCTATTTGACCTTATGAACAAAAAATAAAATACACATTTTCATAATATCCACTTCAATTGTTGAAAAGTGTATACCAAAAGTATTATTCTAGAATCATCCAAAGTAGTCCCACTTCTAATTCGCCCCGATTGTACTCTCTCGCACTCGCGAAGGTTCTCGAAGAGTTTTCGAGATGCAACCGTTACATGGACCATGCCGAAAGCATGTTCGTAACAATATTATTTTAATAACATAATTATTCCAAATCAAAATTCCTAATTTTGATCAACATTAATTACATTGAGTTTAACCTTTTAACAAAACAGAATTTAATATTTTGGTTATGTACCAAATGACAAAAAAGATAATACTGACTGTCATATGTCATGAAATATCAAACTTTTCTGAATTATTAATTAATTATTAAGGTTAATTTTATTTAAAATAAAACTGAAATGACAATTGGCTAATCCATAAAACTTACATTTATTTATAATTTTAATTTGCCATTAAAGCAAATCTTAGTGTATTTTACTTAAAAACTTAACCAAAAACTATTTTGCTTCACTGGCTGATTATTCACAAAAATGAATAACGAAAAACAATAATGAATTTTAAGAAAATTTAAAATAAACAATGAAACTGAGTGCTTTCGCTGTCCATTGAAGAATGATATTATCCTCCAAATCATTATAAACATAAACGGAAAGATTCCTGTTTATTTGATGCACAAAATATCCAAGCCGAATCAGTATGAAACGAAATAGCAATTTGTGTTCTTATAAACAGACTAAAAATGTTTATATTATCAATCTTAGCGACGCAAAAAGATATTTTTCGGTGTTTAAGTATATAATATACATGGTAAAATAAAATGCTACCACTATATATTAGTTTGCAAAGCTTTTCTTTTTCTTATCTCTTTATTCATTTTTTTCTGCTTAAAAAAGGCTAACAGGTACTGGAGATTTGCTGTAATTGTGGCAAATATTTCTCTATTAGAATATCTGTCATCAAAAAGACAAAATATGTTTAAACTACTGGACCAGATGAGGATAAGCTTACCAATTTGTTAACCTTTTGTCTACGATCTCTCAGACCGATGAATAGAATATATCTGTCTGACCAGCGTTTCACTGCTTTAAGCGTTCCACCATTCTAGGTATTTCTAGATATCAAATTTTATATTCATTTCAGTCGAATATGAAGCCCTGATTGAGGCTGTTTGTGATACAATCTTTTGAGTTGACTCACTAAATTTTTCATATGGGACGTATTTCTTCCTCTTGAATTATACTTTGTATTTTATTACAGAAAAAGAAAATTGAATGAACATGAATTACAATGTTTCAACTGTTATTTTAAATTATTTTTATTTATATTAATTTTTAATCCTACATACATTATTCCATAAATTCAATGTAGTGATTAGTTTTGGTTCTAAAGATGTTTAAATTGGATGTAAGATGGCATCTAAAACTACAAAAATAGCAGATGTAGTAAAACCTCGTTCCTGGTTACTAAGAACATGGAAATCCGTTAATGCCTGTAGTGTGTTATTGGTGTTATTGGTGTTTCCAATCCAACTATAAAAGAACCTGTAAAATACAACGAACTTTTAACATTTTTTACTATTGGTGATCCTTTTCTTATATACAATTCATTAACATGGGATGAAAAAAATACGAAATACATGCATGTGGAAAACGGCCCCTTGAGGATAATTGAAGATGGATGGTCACGTTGTTAACATCGCGAAATTTTGGAATATATTCAGTGCAAGATGGAAAGCTTGAAAACAATTCTGTACAGGTTGACCCATCTGTTATATCCCATTCGAAATTCTGCCCGAAGAAGGTTTGTGGAATTAGGAGGTGTTTTTAAAATTGGATGATGAAGAAGATCCCTTTCAGTGTAGTGGTTCAGAACACGCTCCATCCTCTGGCAGTTCATTAAATTTGTATTTAAATATATTTATCTGATAATGATATAGAAAGTGAAGCTAACTTCGTAGGCTAAAGTCGTAGACTTCACAGAGTTACTCCAAGTGATATTCCTAAAGCTTATAGTACAATACTAAATATCTCTTAGATTAAGTGGCAGCGATCTTATGAGAATTGTATTCCCTCAAAAAATCTACCGATCAGTAACGTTTTGGCTGTGCCACTAATTTAATGCGAAGTCTACGCATGCTTTATAGACTTTGAAAAAGCATTTGACAAGGTGCAACATCAAAAATTATTTCAGATACTAACGGAATCTAGTATTGATGACAAATATTTACGCCTAATTAAAAATGTTTACTTACAGCAAACAGCAACTGTACGAGTAGACAACGAAACCTCACAAGAATTCACGATAAAACGGGGAGTACGTCAAAGCTGCATTTTATCAGCGACGTTGTTCAATACTTACTCGGAAATGCTGTTCAGGGAAGCTATTGATGGTTTAAGAAAAGGTATAAAAGTCAATGATGAAATCATAAACAATTTAAAATATGCGGACGATACGGTTTTGATTGCTAATGATGCGAAGTAGTGGAAGCCTGTGACAGATACGGCATGAAATTAAACTGTAAGAAGGCCAAAATTATTGTAGTAAGTAAAAACTATGTAATACAGCACCAATTCACAGCTAATAATGAACTCTTGAAAATAATCGCCAAAATTACATAGGTACCTTAGATGCAGCCTAAATAAGGAATGGGACCACTCACAGGAAATAAGATGTCATATGGAAAAGGCGAGAGCTGTCTCCAATCGCCTCAGGAGGATTTTATGTAATCTGCCCATGAACATTGATATAAGAACACAACTCTTGAGATGGTATGTATTTTCTACCCTTTTATATGAAGTCGAAGCCTGGACCTTCACGAAGGTAACATCCAAACGATTAGAAGCCTTCGAATTGTGGTGCTACAGCCGCATGCTCAGAATTTCCTATATCCATTATCCAGAAGTATCAACTAATTCAACTAATTTTACGAGGCTAGATAGAAGGCAAAAGATCTCAAGGGCGCAGAATGACATCGTGGTTGAAGAACATCAGAGAGTGGGCATGAATGACTGCCATACATCTATTTAGAGAAGCAGTCAACAAAGTTGTATAGACCAACGTGATAGCCAACATCCACAGAGGATAGTCACCAAAAGAAGAAGACTAATTTAAATTATCATTCTTGCTGTGAAACGTGGATTTGTTTCTAAAAAAGTTTCCTTAAAGTCTCCTAATGTATCATCATTCAATCTTCGTTTATCCACTGCTGGACATAGATCTCCCTCATAATTTTCCATCTATTTTGATCTTGTGCCTCTTGCATCCAATTCCTATGACAACGTTTTAGATCGTCAGTCCAACGTGTTGGTGGACGACCTCTACTTCGGTAGGCATCATCTCTTGGTCTCCATTCCAGTATCCGCTTTGTCCATCTATTGTCTGTCATTCGAGCCACGTGACCTGCCCAGTTCCATTTTAGTGTTGCTACTCTCTCTACTGCATCAGCCACTCCTGTTCTTTGTCGTAGCTGGCGATTTGGGATCTTGTCTCGTAGTGAAACGCCCAACATAGCACGCTCCATCGCCCTTTGACACACACATATCTTTTGAACTGTTCTCCTTGTCATGGTCAACGTTTCGGCACCGTAAGTTAACACTGGCAAAACACACTGATTAAACGTTTTTCTTTTAAGGCATATTGGTATATCAGACGATTTGAAAATATGGTTCAGCTTGCCGAAGGCTGCCCAAGTCAGTCTTATACGACGGAGAAGCTCAACGGTTTGGTTATCTTTTCCTATGCGAATCTCATGACCTAGGTATTTATAGGCCAGTACCTGGTCTATGAATCTTGTTCCTACGCATATATCTTCGCTGACTACAAGATTTGTCATCATCTGGGTTTTAGATATATTTATTTTCAATCCCCCTTCTAGCGAGGAAAGGTAGAGCTGATTTAAAAGTTCTTTGGCCTCATCTATCCTATCAGCTATTAGTACAATATCATCTGCAAACCTTAGATGGCTAAGCTTTTCTCCGTTTATGTTTATGCCCTTGTCGGTCAGTTTTGCCCTTTTACATATATATTCCAAAAGCGTAGTTCACTACGCTTCTAATGTATATATCACACAAAACACAAACCTGCGGTTAAAGATGTTAAAAGAATAAAATAAACTTAAAAAGCTCTAAAAGTCATGACTTACAATCGAGTTCCAATCATGCAGCCTCCTTGGTCTACAAATAAATTAATGGGGAATGAAGCACTGAAATCTGCGATTTCTAGAATGCATTTTTTGATACTCCTGTCGAAGCTATACTTCAATAATCCAGTTAGACCAACAGACTGTAGCCAAACTTACTATATTGATGAGGTTGTGACTTACTTGGAACAAAATTTTATAAGTGCACGTCCCGATAGTGTTTATCCATGTTTTGATGAAACAGGCTAAATTTAAAGGCAAATCAGTTCATCATAAAAAACATCTACCTCTAAAATCTATAAGAAGAGATATTAAAATCTGGCAAAAGTGTAAGAGTTTGACTAGTTACGTTTATGACTTGAATATATACGTTGGGAAAGAACCTGAACATACCGACGAAACTTTGGGTGAAAGAGTGGTTACCAAACTATGTCAAAGAATTAGAAGTCCCGAAGTATCTTTATGCTTTGATCGTTTTCACTGAACCTAATAAAGAATTTACGGTATGGGGCAGTTGGTAGCTTTATGGGTAATCGAAGACAGCTACCAGAATTTAATAAAAAGCTGTAAGTACGTGGTGACTTGAAGTGGAGATGCATTGTAGCAATTCGGGTGTATTAGCCGTCAAACGAAGGGATACTAAAGAAGTGATTGAAATTAGTAATTGCCACAAAGCAACAGAGTTGAAATTGGTTTAGTCGAAAGAAAAATGAAAATTGTTTAAAAACTAATGTTTCTTGTCCACGGTCAGTTTAATTTAACAATCAAAATATCTGCGATGTCAATCTTACAGATCTATATACTTTATAAAGAAATATACCATAAACACATTCCTGTTCTGCAATTTATTGTGCCGTTAACCTAGCAGCTGATCAATTGTTGCAGACAAAATGCTTCCGTAAAAAGACGCAGATTTTATGGTAGACCATCAAAAACTACAATGTCTCTACAAACTGTTAAAGAACACTTTACTATTGGAGAAATAACTCGACGAAGATGCCACTAATGTCTAACATTGAAAAAAGAATAAAGGTTTCTTGCTGTCAGTGTAAAATTTCATTATGTATGTATTGATTTAAGATATTTCATACATGATAAATATTGTTATTTTATATAATTTTCTCCAAAAAAAATGTTTTGTGTTTCCTCCTTTTAATGAGCTTTGCAACTAATGGAACATTATTATAACCTGGGGGACAAATATGCCCCATGGTGATATTAATCAAAATATAGGTCAATAAATTTGGCAAACGGTACAAACCGTAAAAAAAATTCATTTAGATTCTAAATAATACAAAAACTTTAATATGTATTTATAAAAATTAAAAAGTCGAGGTGAAAGGGTTAACCTTTATCCGGGCAACACATTTTACTTACATAATAGGGCAACTCGGGTCCGTTGTGCGCACCACTGTTGTTGAATGTACTATTCATATTTACTCATATATTTCTAATATTATTTTTTGATTTTGTATTAAGGTTAAATTTAAATTGTCTAGATTAAAAAAAAAGGCTACTATAATATGGGGTCTACCTCGAAGGTGCAAGATAAAATGAAATGCAAAAAAACTTTTGTAGAAAAAATTTTTATTTACAAATAATAAACATTTGGAGCCAAATAAAAAACCATAGATTAGTCATCTATTTTCCTTTATTGCAATGCTTACAAACTTTTTTAATTATACAGTGATCATTACACACTTTTCTACTGCATATTTTACAAATTTGTTTTTGTTTCCTGTCCTTTTTTGTTGGGCACATGTGACATCTTTTTCTTGTTAAAACTGGAGGTTTTTCTAGTTTTTGTAACAAAACATCAGTTTTTTGTGATTTTTAAATTATTTACGATAATGGAGATATACCTAAGGTAGTGAAAAGTTTTAACATTCTTACCCTGTATATTTTAACTTTTAAATACAACCTCCCAAATATTACACAAGAGAAATAAATATAGAATAATCAGTACGCGTCTTTGTTCTTTTACAACCGTTAGTATAATAGTAAAAAAATGTCTAATGAGACGAGAGTAACAATGTCTTTGGAAAAATAACAGAGGGACCAATTCGTCTGGCCCTTGATGACTCCTCGAGGGCTCGTGTCGAAACGAACAACGCCGTGGAAATGCCGGCAAATGGCAACTATAAAGCCAATTGCACCTCCGTTCATAGCCTCCTTTGTTTTCGCATAGAGGGATCCTCCGTACGAGTAATATCACTTTTGTTTATCAAATATGGTTATGGTTGCGGTTATGTGAAATAATATGGCCGCTTGGTGTGGTGTGAATACGGAAAAGCTTTGATTGGGTAATTCAGTAACATAAACGTGGAGAAAACTGAGATTTAGAAGATATAGGTGGAGAAAAGTACTTTTAATACGGTGCTTAACTTTAACTGACTCTATTTATTATTCTGCTTTTTAAATATCTCATATTATGTAATATTTTTCCTAGTAGCTACTATAAAAAATTTATTTTTATGTTTCCTTATTTTTCCTTCCAATATTTTTTACAGTTCTATACTCCGATGTTTTAAATGTACACGCTCCTCCGGTAGTAATCTATGGGGTATGTAACATTAAGACCCAAGCCTTCATCTCTTGTCGTGCTGCCGATCCATAAGTAGAGTCAATTCTAGTTTTTTTATTCGTCATTATAGAGGGGGGGTCTGGAATCTTTAAAAGACATCTCAGTCCAGGACGCCGCCTGACTGGCCTTTTTATTTTTGGTATATATCGATTTCCAATTTCCGCTTTTTTCAAATTTTTGTCAGACTACCCAACATCTGCGATTTCATGTACTCATGTGGCAACCATTCTGAATCACCATCTCTATCCCCAGACTGGCTTTCTGTTTTGGATTCGGAACTAGTAACAAATTCTTCGATTTCACTGTCACTACTTTTTAACAATGCTTTCTCCAGCTGTTCCACCAAAAGGGCAGCCGAACGGAGAGTGAGAGATATATTCTACTACTCTCAGGCTCACATGGGCCCCATCCTCATCCGATGGTAGCTCCAGTGACAGACGACACGGTCAGGCAGATGTAGTAAAGAAAGTAGTAGTAAAAGTAAGTATATAGTAATTGTAGTAAAAAGATGTAGTAAAATTAAGAAGTAAAAACACATCTTCTGGCCCAAATGGCATCCACAGAAGATGCTTCAAAAAACTTCCAGAGAACAGAATTGCGTTGCTTACTAATATAATCAATGCATGCCTTATGTAGAGCTACATTCCTACCTCGTGGAAGATAGCCAGCACAGTCATGATTCTCAAACGAGAGAAACCTCCAACCAGCCATAAATCATATAAACTTATTTCTCTACTAAGCGCCCTAGGTAAAGTCTACGAGAGGATCTTTAAGGGGAGACTCGTAGAATTCCTAGGCCTTACTTCACCATCCCAAACTATTATTTCTAACTCAGAGCTAAACGTTCCACATATAATGAAATTATTGAAGCAGTAACATTTTAATTATAATCAGTTAACGAAACAAACAGGTACGCCAGGGCATCTTCCTAGACGTCCAGAAGGCCTTCGATCAGGTCTGGCACACAGGTCTGATCGAAAAACTTTACCTTGCTGGACTGCCTACAACTTTCGTTAAAGTAATATATTTATAAAAAGAGAAATCAAACGATTTCTACCTAGCGAAACGGAATTCAAATTTTTACCACTGTGTTTCCTAAAACTTGCGAAACAAACAGCTGGATAAATTACTCGGCAAGGGAATCTAAAATTGCATTCCACATGCCGTTCATCCTGGTCAAAATTCGTAGTGCATTCAGTTTCTGGTACTCTAAACGAAGTAAGTAATAAAACATAATGACGGTATTAGATTTTCGTTTTGATACAGGGCAGCGAGAGCCGCTTATACGTATTTCGACCTCTTTAGGTCTCCTTAGAACTGCTATACCAGCAGTGGAAAGAGTCTTAACCGACTAGGGGTTCCTCTTCTTGATGTGCTCATCCGTGACGACTATTGGCAATCATTATGACAATTTTTATCTTATCCTCGATCAAGCATGTTCTTCTCCTTCCAGGACCTCATTTTCTAAATATTTTTTTATGCAGGATGGCTTGTAGTAGGACATATCTGGATTCATTTCGAATAATGTATCCTAAGTATTTTAACTTTTCAGATTTAATGATGGTCAGTACTTCTCGGTTTTTCTTCATTCTTTAATAAAAAAACTCCTTATTTGTGACTCGGTCAGTCCACGGGATCTTAAGTAGGTATTCTCCGATATAGCCACATCTCAAATGCTTCCAATCTTCTGCACATGTCTTCGTTCAAAGTCCAAGCTTTAACGCCATAAAAAAGGAGAAAGAAGATATAGCATTGCAGCATTCTTACTTTTAAACCGAGAGAAAGGCTGTGGCTCTTGAAGAAGGCCTCCATCCGGTTGAATTTGGATCTAGTTTTTCACTGGGATTTGTTATCTCTTTCTAATTAATTATCATGAGGTTGGGTATACGAGAATAGGAGTATCAAATTTTGAGAGTAATAAAGTAAAGCTGGGCTATGCTGAGGTTGTGTGTGTGTGTGTGTGTGTGTGTGTGTGTGTGTGTGTGTGTGTGTGTGTGTGTGTGTGTGTGTGTGTGTGTGCACCGATATTTGTGGTAACGTGTGTGAACATATTCCTGTATTATGGTAACTTCGTAAATTGTGGTAACTTACACACGTTACCACAATTTCATTCCCCAACATTTTCTTTGTTTTAGTAGTATTTACTGTCTAAATAACTTTAAATACTCTTTTTTCTCATGTGCTTTTAATAGATATTGTTTTTAATACATAGAATCAAATAGAGCTTAAATAAAAATTGTATTACGCCGATTCTGCGTATGTTGCCAGAAATCAGGTTGAGGCAGATTGAATTTACACACGTAATTGTGGCATCGTGGGCGTGGTCGTAAAGTGGCGCCCTCTGAGATGGCCTTGCGGTGTTGCCCATTTCAGTTGAAATAAAATTATTTTTATTTCGATTTTGGGAATAAAACGTGTAAGTGTGTGAAAGGTGCCACAAAAGTGCAACAATTTTCTTATACGCGATGGCGATGTTGACCAGAAATAATAGAATATTAATTTATGGAAAGATTAAAGGAATACTAACTTAAAAAAAAAAGCGTATTATTTCTCCAAACATTATAGTTATATTGGGTATCAGATACTAATTAAAATAAAAAGTTTTCTATATTCAGTGATGTGATGTGGCCATTCGTATAACTTTTCACACCTACTTTTCATGCAAATTATGTAAGTTTGACTTATGAAAATTACACTTTAAGAGTTCTGTAGACCCGTATAAAAAAATATAAAATTGGTCGTCTATTCATCCGTCCGTCTGACTCTGTTACACAAAATGTATTTCGAATCTACGAAACCGATTAAATTGAAATTTGGTGCATATGACCCAGTTGTGAATAGTTATGTGAAAAATAAACTTTTAAGTATAAAGAAAACTGAAATACTATGCCTTAAATTTTAGATCAAATTAAAGGGTCTGTTGTGAGTTATTCAAGTTAAAAATTTTATTAAGTCTAAGACAATTTAAAATTGGAGTTGAAATAGCAGCTGCATGAACTTTCCATTATCAATGAATAAAAGACTTATCACAAGAATTGCTTCCGACCAGCCTGGAGAAAAACTTTTGGAATTATTGTTGGTAGAGTCCTCACTATGCATTTTCGGACATATGGAAACTATTTTATTTTTAATTGAAGAATTTTTTTTAAATCTTAGAAAACTATAATTTTAGAGTCAAATGATATAAAATGCTTTTCAAACATCTCCCTCAGTTATTGCAAATAAGTATTTCAAAATGCTAATCTTGGATCTTTTTTTAAATATAATGGGAGATTATATGATACCCTCTTTTTAGAGGTTTATACAATAACTTAAAACACAAATCAAAGCGTTGCCACAAAAATGACGACTGTCAAATTTGAGCGTTTTTATACAATATGCCGTTTTTTAACTCAACAACAAATTATCAAAACACTATAGCATTTATTGTTTACTTTCTGATCTGATGGAGATTAGTATCAATGATATTTTGAAATTCAAAGACAAAAATCAGGCTGTGTATGCCAGACAAAAAGGTGTGGGTTCGAGTCCCATTGTAGGCCGGATTTTTCTTCCCCAATTTTCTAATATGATTTGATAACGCTATAGTAATTGTATCAATCTTCTTCTCTCAGAAGAACCTATCCAATTATGTAATAAAGTATGGAACATTCCATTTAAAAAGAATGCTCAGGATCTGTCAATGTTCGTCAACAAACAATTTTTCGACGTTCGAAATCGACGTTTAAAGAAAAAATGATAATAACATACAATAAATAAATAAAAAAATAAATCGTTATGGTGTTATAAAGCAATTTAAACAAAAATTATTAACTTCGACTGCTTCTAGATCGTCTTTTTAAAAGTAGCGATTTTATGTTCAGTAGACCCTATAAAATGTCAATAACTCTGGTTAAAATTTAAAGTGAAAAAATCTTTTTTACAATGTCACTATCTTCTACTTCTACTGAAATAAAAAAGTATTATGTTATGTTTTTACTAAACTCTGACCACTTTGAGAATTTTCCACCTCTAAACCAATCTTATTCGGAAAAGTTCCCGCAAACTTAATATTCGAGCCAGCGAAATTAAAAAAATATATTTTTGAAATACCACAGTGTCCTGCTAGATTTTTATGAATTTATTGCCACCCTAGTAATTTATCACTTCTCAACTACCCCTTATGGGAAGTCAATAATTCTGTTGGGATAATATTAAAGTGAAAAAATCTTCTTTTGCAATTTCACCGTCTTCCACTTATAACTGAAATGAAAAAGTGTTTTAAGTTTTTACTAAACCTTGACCACCCTGATAATTTTCCACCCCTAAATCAATCTTATTTGGAAACGTTTCCGCTAGCTTAATATTCGAGGCAGTGAATTAAAAAAGAAAATTTTGAAATATCACAGTATTCTGCTAGGTTTTTACGAATTTATTAGTACTTTAGTAATTTTTTATCCCAAGACTAACCCTAGTGAGGAGTCAATAATTCTGGTAGGTTAAAATTAAAGGGGTAGAATTTTTTTGTAATTATACTGCACTTTATTCAAAATAAGAAACTGATCTGTTTTTAGTAAATGTTAACGAACTACACGTTTTTACTAAATGTTAACCAACCACACCAATTCTATCAGCCACACATTTACTATATTTTTTGTGTTTTACTATATTTTTAACAGACTAGTCATTTTTTTCTCGACTACTTAAATTAAAAAGCATTCTCAAATGTTACTCGGGGCTAAATAATATATACTTTTTAAATGTTTAAATATATTGAATATTTTAAATATAGAATAGTCTAAATATTGAAAATATGAAAATACTTTGTTACAAAAATTATAAATTTTAACTGTTTTAAAAAAGTTACTCGGATTCGCGTCGTGAGTACCCTTTTATGAATATAAAATAACTGAAATCAAGTTGAGTTTTAGTAAATACAATGGAATTGTTATATTAAACATAATACTTAGCAGGTAAGAAATATTCAAATTCCAATAATTTTATTACATCCATTACTTTAATTAGCTAATTGTAAAGGCAGATCGAGACACCTTGCACACCTATTGTTAAAAGATACCGGATAGGTACCTGAAAATTTGGAAAAAAGCTTAGGTATTAAATATTTTATTATTATTTAAATAATAAGGGTATTAAATATACTGTTTAGGTTAGTTGTATAACATAAAGAGTTTATATTACTTGGAAAACATTTTAGCAGATAAATATTTTAAGAATATTCAAATAAGACGGAAATTACCAGTTGGACAGAACAGCTAGTTTAGATTATTTGAGTAGTAAAATAGATTTATATTAGCTGCATTTCAAAAATTTAAATATATTTATATTATTTAATTTTATGTCGATATTATATTTATTGTCAGTTGGATATAGGTAAAAATTAACAGAGTATTGGGGTATTAATGGGTTAGTTAAGGGGTGAAAAATTACTAGGGTGGTAATAAATTCACAAAAACCTATCAGAACATGATGGTATTTTAAAACTATTTTTTTAAATTTCGCTGTCTCGAATATTAAGCTAGTAAGAACTTTACTAAATAAGATTGATTTAGGGGGGAAAATGATTAGGATGGTCAAAGTTTAGTAAAAACTTAACAGCAGAACACTACTGTTTTATTTCAGTTATAAGTACAGGGCGGTGAAATTTTAAAGATTATTTTTTCTCCTTAAATTTTAACGTAACAGAATTATTGACTTCCGATAGGAGTAAATTGAGGGGTGAATAATTACTAGGGTGGTAATGAATTTGTAAAATCCTAGCAGAACACTGTGGCATTTCAAAAATATTTTTTTTTTCCAATTCCACTGGCTCGGATATTAAGATAGCAGTAACGTTTTCAAATAAGATTGGTTTATCATCATTCCGTCTTTACAACCTTACGTGGGTCCTAGCTTCCTCAAGAATTTCTCTCCAGTCGTCCCCAACCCTCGCCTTTCTCTCTCCGCCAAGCACGTATTCCCATATTTTTCATGTCTTTATCGATGTTATCAAGGAACCTTGTTCTAGGTCTTCCTCTTCTTCTCTGGCCAATGGGTCTATCAAGGAGCGTTTTCTAGCTGGGTCATTTTGTTCCATCCGCATTACATGCCCTATTCACCTCAGATGTTCCAAGATTAGTTTAGGGGAGCAGAACAGAACACTTTTTATTTTATTTAAAAGTTATAATTTATAAATGGGTGAAAAAATATGGCATAGGCAAAAATATATTTTTTTAAATTCTGCCAGTTTGAACCGTATGCCAGGAGAATCGCTCCCCTTAAGGGTGGTTCGGTGGTGAAAAATTATGATGGTAGTGATTAATTAGTGAAAAAAAAATGTCATAAACAAAAAGTTTTTTGTTTGAATTCTGCTAGCTTGAACTTTAAGGCAGCAGAATTACTCCACTTAAGGGTGGTTTGGTGGTCAAAAATTAGTGAAAAATCGGTGAAAAAATATTGCAAAGGTTAAATCGGATTTAGCTTATGTGCCCCCGCAAGCTTAATGGTCCTATAAAAAATGCTGAAGCACGTCGAATATAAATATGCGCTTTTTAAATATACTGGACAAGGTGACTCAGGCAAGCCTACCATAGTCTAAAAGCTTTACTTTTAATGGAACTTCCTGTATATTTTACTATTCTTAAAAGCTCCTTAATAACCCGATCTCAACCAACTATGTCATGTAGAGTCTATTATGAGTATTAAAGGGTAGTTAATATGTTGAAATTAAACAGTGTGGAAACCACTTATGGAATAAAATTGTTTGTGTCCTTGAATCTTCTGCCCTCATGAATCATCTTGTACATTTAAATTCATGTTTAAAGAGCACATTTGAATTTAAAAGTAACAGGTGAGGCGGTTTTTTATAATTTTCTAAAATAAGGACGCAAACAATTGTATTCCATGAGTGGTTTACACACTGTATAATTTTAAAATTCCACTCTGTATTATTCATAATAGACCCTACATAATACAAGATATAGTTTGTCGAGATCAGGTTATTAAGCAGCTTTTAAAAATAAAAAATATACAGGGAAGTCTATTAAAAATAAAACTTATGCAGTATGCTAGGCATGCGTGAATTACCCTGTACATTTAAATTTTTCCTTAAAAGGCACACATTTATATGTATTAAAAGTCGACGGGTGTCATCGTTTTTAATTTTTTTTATTAAAGGACAGAAATAACTCTATTCTATTATACAGGGGGTCCACATATATTGTATTTTATTATATATAATAGTAATAATAATAATAAATTGCCTTTATTTAGTCTGTAAAAATTTACAAACACGAGATACATGAGGCAAAGTCTAGCTAGAGCTACTCCACTTAACCTCAAGTTTACAAAGTCAGTTTGAAATAAGTAGAACATGAAAAAAAAAATGATTTATAAATTGACATAAATGATAATATAATATTGAAATGATAGAAATAGTCATGTGGCTACTAGAAAAATAAGATAAAGAAAATAATTTGTAATGTTATGTGATAAATGATATGAATGATAAATAAAAACAAAAAAAATTCTAATGGTAACAATAACGACAACAATATACTATATAATAATAATAACGTTACTGCGATTGTAGGTAAAAATTTCTTATAATGCCGCTTCATGAAATCGAGAGATTTACCTCTTAAATTTTTTGTTAAACTATTAAACACTAAAACAGCGTTGTAAGTAAACGATCGCTGGAAAATAGCTAGTCTATATCTTGGCAGCATAAGACTATGAGGATATCTCAGATCCAGATTATGAGCGTCTCCACGAAATACTAATTTGTTCTTTAAATAAATAGGGTTTGACGACGAAATAATTCGATATATCCATGAGGCGAGGTGATATTTGTATAAATTATCTATGGTTAACCATTGAAGTTTTTTTATTTTGCATATTATACGATCATATTTTCTTATGCCAAAGACAAATCTGCAACAATTATTTTGAATTTTTTGCAACTTTAATTTCGTAACCTGATCTAAGCAAGGGTAAAATACCAAGAGCCCATAATTAAGAATTGACATTACGATAGTTGCACAAAGTAACTTACGCAATTTAAAGTTTAAAATGCCTGTACTTCTATACAGTTGACGCATAACTAAATAGCATTTTTTTACTAAAAGGGTGACATGCTCTTGAAAACGTAGCGTACAGTCATATATGACTCCTAAGTTTCTACAACTATTAACATTTTTTAGAGGTTCATTTTTTATAATTAGTTTTAAGTTATTCTGAACAGTGTTAGGTTCAAAAGAGAAATACAGTTGTGTATCATCTACAAAAGAGTGCAATTTCAGATTATTTAAAGATTTATACAGATCGGAAATATATATTTAAAAAAGAAGAGGACCAAGAACCGAACCTTGAGGCACCTCTAAATTGACAGATGCAAATTCTGATGAATTATTATCGATTATGACTTTTGATAACGATTTACCAAACAAAATTTGAAAAACTGTAAGGAGGTATCATTAAATCCAAAATATTTCAATTTAGCACACAGAAGAGCGTGATCAATAGTGTCGAAGGCTTTAGAAAAATCAAGCACGATGACTGAGGTTGCTTTTCCTGCATCAAATGATCGAAGTATATTATCTGTTAAGTCAAGAAGCAGAGTCGTTGTACTAAACTCTTTTCTAAATCCTGATTGTATATACGTAACCACATTATTTCTAAAAATATAATCGTATATCTGTTTATAGATAACCTTTTCTAAAATTTTTAACAGTCCCGGTAAAATGCTTATTTTGGGCGAAGATCATTAAGTGATTCAGGTTTATTTGATTTGGGCAGTGGTTTTACCAAAGCGTATTTCCAAGTTTCCGGAAAATAACCTACCTCCAAAGAACAATTTATAATGTGCGTAATATAAGGAGCAGTAATAGAAAGGGAGAGTTGTAGCATCTTTGCAGAAATATTATCACATCCATATCCAACAGCTTCCGAATTTAACTTCATCAATAGTGGCCATTTTAAACGAGAAAACAATATCTGGGTTGAAAATATTTGACTGATACCATTGGGTTGTCTCAGGACAACAATTTACAGGGCTAAAGGCAGATGTAAAATAATTATTTATAGATACAGGATCTTTAAGCTCATGAGGGATCTCTATAACTGGTTTATTTACAATTTTGAATAACCTCATAGCTTTCCAAAGATCTTTTTTAATCAAAGAAGCAGACCGATAATTTAAGTAACCATTCTTCTCCAGACGGACTGCGTTAGTATCTTTAGTATAGTAGTATAGTATCTTTATAGTAACTATAGTCGAAGACGTTTTTAGTTTTCTTATATTTAATTCTAAAATATTATAACACTATCGTACACTAAATAAAAAAATATAATAGTAGCCAACAGAGTATCCGTATCACAGAAAAGGTAAAGCACCAACTTATTCCTATAACAAATATGGCAACATGGCTTTCAAACACACTGTATATACAGCAATACTTATGGAACCCCCAAACACAGAAAATGTGTTACGGATATATTTGTGGCATCTTTTGCACACAGTTTCTGATGACAAAATAATTGTGGAATCCGGTGCCACAATTATATTCGTCGATAATATTAGAACCATGGAGTGTATCAAAGCAATTCCTATCCATAAACACTCTGCACGACGGGTGCCAGTATCATGGTATGTTTACACCGATTTGCCACAATTGAGGATATAGTATGTGATGCCACAAATATTGCGAAACGTGTATAGGTGTGTGTGTGTGCGTGCGTGGGTGTGTGTGTGCGTGTGTGTGTGTGTGTGTGCGTGGGTGTGTGTGTGCGTGTGTGTGTGTGTGTGTGTGTGTGCGTGCGTGGGTGTGTGTGCGTGCGTGCGTGCGTGCGTGCGTGCGTGTGTGTGTGTGTGTGTGGGTGCGTGCGTGCGTGCGTGTGTGTGTGTGTGTAAGAAAGATATGGCATGGAAACAAGACCATCAGCTACAGAATGTTTTATTTATGTTTAGAGATATTTTTTTCTTTGTTCTTGTTTGTTACTTTTTTTTAGATATATGTATAAATAACCAAAGTTTTACTAATTTATATTTCTACTTTTACATCTTTAATAAAATTTATTAGCAATTCTAAGGTTTCTCTATTAGCAGTTGCTAGGTTGACAGATGTGATGGTGGAGAGATAAATTCTCTTAATCATCTATTACTCCGTACTTATATGAAATCTGTATGTACTTAAGAAGATCTTTTTGCCTTTACCGACAAGCTAGTTGATGCACAGTTCGGGTTTAATAAAATAAAAAAATTTAATGTATGTTATCTTTCCAAAAGGACTTCTTTTTTTGGGGTGCCATAGGCTATTCAGCATATAGGCGTTTATGCTGGTTGTCGAATATATAGATATCCTTCTTCTTAATACGGTGCTGACTATATTGACCATTCTTCACCATGTCTCTGAACAGTGAATCTTGCTTTCATCCAGTGCGTATTGTCCCATCAAGATGGTATTTAGATTGTATTTGTTATTTCGTAAAGTATGAAACCTTTCACTTCTTAACGACATGTAATAATTATTAAACATTAGCTCTAAGCAGCCGCCTTCTGTGATACCATATTTCAAAAGCGTCCACACGATTTAGAGATCTCACTTTTAGTGACCAAATCTCACTTCCGTACATTGGTGGATCATATGTATCATTTCAAGACTTGGATACTAAGGGGTCTAAAATGACTTCACACTAGCTAAAACAAACGAATGCTAGTCCATATAGAGTCGCACTCTAAGTCGTTTTTAACCAAAGTTTAGAGTAAAATATTTTTTTTTATTTTGTTTTAAAAGAAAACAATTTTATTGCACAATAAGCAGAAATTAATATCTACTTTATTTGACTTGACGACCGGTTTTCCTAAAGTTTTAAACCGTTTTTAAGTTTTGTAAAAACATAAAAGTTTACCTTTGACATTTGGTGAAATTTGCAAAGACGACAAGTTGCCTTATAATTTTTCTAGAATAATTTCGTAGATTTCGTTCTCTGAAAAAAAAAGTACCTAACGTGTTGTCGGATTTATATTAAAGTCTGTTAAGTTTTCTTATAAGTGTTTTATGCTGTAAATTTTATCAAATCAATGCAGTAAAAATAGAACGGTTGCTGTCCATGACCGTAAAGACGTCGACACACGGTCACGGCTGATGTGATGAATTATCAAGCGTCTAGTTACCCTTAGAAGGGGGTTCGGAAAGAGGGGTTGTGGGGTGAGTGACTCTGGACCCGCCGAGTCGAAAATTTAGGACGTGCTTAAGGAGCGTGGAGACCTTCGTAAAACTTGTGTGAGAAGATGGTGTAATTTTATGAGGGCGTTAATAAGATTAACATTAAGTTTTTAGTTCGGCTTTGCTTAACTTGGTAGGGAATATAAGTTGACCCGCTTTTTTTCTGATTTTTGGATCATTTACTTTAAAATTGTGCTTAGGTTTAACAGCAGAAAAGCCCAACTCTACTGGTGCTTAATAGATTTCCCGTAATGGAGTGTTTTTTTAGAAAAAGATTACTAAAATTACTTTTAATTGGAAAAAAAAATAGATTAATTAGCAAATTGGTTGTTACTTTTAGTACCTTTTATTTTAATTTTTTATCTTTTTCTTCTTCTTCTTCTTTTTATATAGACATGATTCTGTCTGTTTTTCAATGTGCCTCCAGTAAGTTGTCTTTCCATCGTTTTCGTGGTCTTCCTACTGATCGTCTTCCTATTGGGGAACCGTCTCTTGCCGTCTTTACTTCTCTATATGTTGATATTCCGCTTATATTATCGTTGCATTCTACTCTTCTATTTCTCACCCAGTTCTTGATCTTCTTCACCTTGCATTTACGTCGTATATCTGTATTTCTAGCTCTGTCCCATAGTGTTTTACCAACAATGTTTTTAAGTGTTTTCATCTCTGCTGTTTCTAACATCCTTTTTGTCCTCTCTGTGTCAGGTCTTGTTTCTGCTGCGTATGTCATTATTGGTCTGATGACTGTTTTGTAAATTCTGCCTTTCGTTTCTTTCCCGATATTTTTATTTCTCCATATTGTTTCATTTAGGCAGCCTGCCTCTGTTTGATCTATTCACTTGATCTTCGACTTCGGTTTTGAGCTTTCCGTAGCTAGATAATGTGATGCCTAGATATTTAAACTCCATCACTTGTATTATCTGACCTTCCAGCTCCAATTTACTGTTGTAACCATGCATTTTGTCTTTTTTGGGGAAATCAACATGTTAAATTTTCTGGCGGTTATATTAAATTGGTGCAGCGTGCGGCATACGTTGTAAATCATCTTCACCGTCGTCTGCATAGCAGATTATTTTAAGTTGGTTTTCTGCCATTTGGTATCCTTTTTTATTTCTTACTTTTTTGATTGTCCATATTCAGGTTAAACAATAGAGGACTCGGAATCTTCCTGTCTTATCCCATTGCCAGCTTCAATAGGTCGGTTAGGTCTTCTTCTACTTTTACTTTTATTGTGTTGTTTTGGTAGATATTTTCGATCGTTTTGATTATCCCTAGGTATCTCTCTTGCATACAGTAAGTGGATAACGTCTTTTAGTTTGTCCCGGTCAAATGCCTTTGTAAGGTCCACGAAACATAGTAATGCCAGTTTGTTGTATTTTAATGATTTCTCTTGCAGTTGCCTCATTATAAATAGAGCGTCGGTCAATGCATGATCTTCCCGACCTGAAACCTTGTTGTTCTTTCGCTAGTGTTATAATTAATGTACTTGTTTTGGTGTTTAATTAAATAACTTATTTTGGATGTAGTAATTATTAAAATTTATATTTATTTTACTTCTTCTTCTTAACGTGCCTTATAAAGTCCCCTTGACGTTGGCGATTAACATGGCGAAACTGTCTCTGTCTTGAGCTATTTTAAAGAGTTGCTCAGCTTTCCTCATTCCTGTCCACTCCCTGATATTCTTCAACCAAGAGGCCTGCTTTCTACCAATTTCTCTGCGTCCTTCCATTTTACCCATCATAATAAGTTCAAGAATATTATATCGGTCTCCCCTTACTACGTGTTGAAATAGGCCATCTTTCTACATTTGATGTTATCAAGCAGCTCGCGAGCAGCATTTGATCTCTGAAGGACATTTGTCAGCATAGCCGCCCATGGAATTTTTAGTATACGTCTGTGCAGCCACATTTCAAAGGTCTCCAGACGATTAATGGTGGATATTTTTAATGTCCATGCTTCGACACCGTATAAGAGGACTGACCAAATGTAGCATTTAACCATGCGCTTTCGAAGTTGAAGTTGCAAGTTATCATTACAAAAGAATGACTTCATTTTTAAAAATGTCGTGCGGGCTATCTCGATTCTACGTTTTATCTCTTGATCTGGATCTAGTTGTTCAGTAATATGGCAACCAAGATAATTAAAACTTTATTTATTTTACTATTTTTACTAGATTTTTAACTTTATTTTATATTTTTTTATTTAAATTTATACCATTTTTCTCATTTATACAATCCCAAAATCTTTTGAGGTAGTGAGGTAATGAGGTAAAATCCGGCAACCTGACTGAACGTGTAGAGATTTTGAAAATTTAAACAACGCAATCCAGGAAGATGCCCACAGATACTATGTCTACAAAACGTTGTTTCAAATCAAACTAAATTTTATCATATAAGTCTGAGTTAACACAAAATGAAGTCCACAAATTACAAGAGGTGACCTCATATTTTATATTGATGGGTCAAAAACATACATAGTAAAGGATGTTTTTAAATAGAAAAAGAAAGTTAGTGTAGACCCCTGCGAAAACGATCCACGCCAAAGGCAAGAAATATGGTTAGTATAACCTTCTCCTCGCTACGCAAAAATACTCTTGGAACCAAACTCAAAGCAACCAAGGTCTTCTCAATGGGCATTGCTCACTCATATATTATCTCTGTAAAATCAAAAAAACGAGCAGAATAACATGTAGATTCTCTGAAAGTGCAGAGGCAGCAGCAACGCTGTAAATAGAGATTCATCAGATATTCAATCACGCCCAACGTCAAATCAGTTTGGTGTTTAAATTGAACTAGCTAAAAAGGGCCAACTTCTATTACTCAGTGACTTACTTAGTTGTCTTCTGTTTAACAAGGTTTCTCCATTAAGATACTGGGATTCTAAAAACACTCTTTTTGGGTTCGAAGATATCAGAGCATGACTTCCGAAAGCGTTAAGCAGAAAATTAGAAGTCACAAATAAAGAAACTCCTCTTTAAACCTATAAATTTTCATAAACTCATTATTAAATATCGTGCCCTCTATACAAAAGAAACAGGTTACTGACCACAGAACAGAGATTTCATAGAAAAGTAAACTAGCTGATAAACACCACTTGACTGTTATTCAGTTCATTAATTTTTAAAACCAATCACTCAACAACGTTTTGAGTCAGATTTGGAAACCAAACACAAGAAACCATCTTACAATCGTAGAGGAGATATAATCTTCATAGATCCTAAATAAAAAGTACCCTTCCACCCCTTGTTGGTAAGTTAATTGAAACAGCCATCTTCCAAGAGATACTAAAGAAATTCCAAAAATTCTGAAAATAACCATTTGCCTTGTGCTGATTTATATTTCGATATTTCTCATACACCGATTTTTTTTTATTTTGTTGAGCTGTGATCATTCCTGTTTAATTTCATGCAAGTTAAACATTGTATTTAAATTTTTGGTTTGACGGAATTTTTAGTTTTTTAGTGACGCTTGTAAAATGAAAGTATTTGCTACGTTGTGTATTTAGTTGCGGAAATCTGCTGATTCAGTTGTTGATTTATCTATTGTATCTTTATTTTCTGTGAAAAACACATTTCGACATATTGTCAGGACGTTGATTAATTCCGTTATTAAATGGACTTCTCGGGTATTTGATACTCAAGAGAATTAAATTTTTCTCAAACATAAACTTCGAATCTCGATAATTGCGTTTCGTTCTGTTTACTGCTGTAAACGCAATACGTAGAGTTAATTGCGGGAAGTATTGTATTGGTGACAATATGATTCATGTCGTGCGTAACTCGATGTATCATTTCTTCCAAATAAAAACGTTCTGGCAAGTTTTTAAAATACATTATGTATATACAAACCAAACAAGCCTATGTGGTTGCTAGCACTTGTCATTGAGTGCCATAGTCGCCCCGCCTCTAATTTTCTCATTGGCTCTTGACCTGGAAATCCCTATTTATCGCTCGAACGGCGCATATAAATATTGGCGATTTTCAGGTCAGCCAAGTCAGTCAATCACGGGCTCTCCGAGAGCTTAGTGCTCTTGGGGCTCTGCTCCTGTTCTATTTTCCACACTCTGTGGCTGAGAGTTATTATTCAACTACAAATTTGGTGTTATTATTTCGACAATCCTTTGTCATATAAGAAATTATCTTGTCTTTCTTAAGACAAGCCATCGGAAGACTACAACCTGATGTTTTATTTCGACGAAGAATTTGTCATGTAAGAAATACCTTGCCTTTATCAAGGTAAGACTTCGAAGAAAATACATATTTACAAGTCCATACCCAACAAATGTCCTTGGGTAGAGGAGCTCTCGACGTTTATTCCGAAGCACTCTACAGAGCATCCGGGGATGTCAGAAGGTGTATAGACCCTTATTTACCTCACGGAGGTGACACACTCTTTCTATTGACAGACAAAATACTCAAATGTCGTTCTGAAATAACAAGAATATACTAATTTGTGTGTTTTACATCTTTAGATATATAGTCAACTTCCGCACATCCGCTCAGTCTATTCATTATTAATGTGAATGAAAACTTATTTTATAAACTAGATCTGATGTAATATTTTTATTATTATAAGCAGAAATATATGTATAAAAATGACCAGCAAAGTAACATATTTTTGCCGTCGTCCGTGAGCGAATTCAAAATTTCCGAGAATTCATGATAGACCCGTGAGTTCGAATACTTTTGACCACTTACGACGCGTGATTTATAGTTTCATTTAATATTTGTCAGACTGTAGTAAGTAAAAGCGTACTTGTCTAATAAAAAAATTCACCTTTTTGAAATATTTCTTTTGTGGGAAACAATGCTTTTATTTGTCAGTTGCTCATTTAAGAAATGAAATGTAAAAATGAATGTAACTTACGATTTTGGAACAGGCCTTGTAAAATACTTTGTCTTCACTTAGCTTTAACCTGAAAAAATACTTTATCCAAGCACTTTTCTGAATGTTAGACATATTTTTTAAATTCAATATATACCAAACACTTCAAAAACACTAATTACGATACAATGTTTACTTTAAAAAAGTGTTTGCCGAAGATTTCAAAAAAATTAGACCCTTATAAGCGGTTAGGTACCTACGACTTATTACGCCAATAAAATAATCTTTTTATTGGAAAATCCCTAATTATTAAAGTTAGATAGTAATAGGCAAGTACCGATAGATAATAAGCGGTTGGCTCTTATCCTGCTTGACGCCAAGAATGCTTTTAATATAGCATCATGGGAAAAAATCATGTCCAAGCTAAGAGAATTGGTCGTTAGTGAGTACCTGGTCAATGTAATTGACAGATACTTTAGTGACAGGTCCATAAGAGAAAAAGATAACATCAGTTTGTAGCAGGGTGTTCCGCGACACGGAACCTGGAGACGTTGATTTTTTTTTTTTTTTAGCCCTTTTTCTATCCGAATTGTCGAATAAAGGCCTCTCCCATTTCTCGCCATTCATCCCTGTTGTGTGCTAGGCGTTTCCACATTGGTCCTGCGACTCTTTTGATATCGTCGCTCCAGCGCATTTGAGGTCTTCCTCTTGGTCTCTTCGCATCGTACGGTCGCCAGTTTCCGACTTCTTTGTTCCATCTACCATCTTCGAGACGTTCGTTGTGTCCAGCCCATTTCCATTTTAATTTAGCTGCTTGTTTCGCGGCGTCCTTTATTTTTGTTTTGTTCCGGATTGCTTCCTTCGTTTGCCGATCTATTAGTGAGATACCAAGCATCTGTCGTTCCATGGCTCGCTGAGTTTTTCGAATCTTATCCATGTTCTTTTTTGTGAATGTCCAGGTTTGAGCTCCGTAAGTGAGAACGGGAAGGATACAAGAATCGAACACTTTGGTTCGAAGGTTTCGGGGCATCTTTTTGTCTTTCAGTATGTATAAGAGTTTTACAAATGCGGCCCATCCCATTCTTACTCGTCTGCTTATTTCGGTAGTTTGGTTTTCTTTGTTTAGGCGTTGATATAGCTGATGCCAAACATTGGAGGCCCAGATAGCACCAAAAGAAAGGTGTTAAATGGAGTTTTCCAGCCAGTGGTAAGCTACGCTACCCCCATGTATTGTAGCGCACTAAACACTACGAAATACGATAAGCTGATGGAGACTTCGCAAAGGCGAATGTCCTCAGGATATTTAGAGTATATAGGACAGTATCAAATGAGGCTCTGTATGTTATTGGACGATGATACCGATCGTTTTGTTGTGCTAAGAGCGAGAGAGGGTGTATCGAGGAGGATGGATGTAAATATAGATGAAAATGAGAGAGAAAGAACGATAGTAGAGTGGCAGAGAGAATGGGTGAATGATAGCAGAAGGGCAAGGTGGACGAAGGAGCTTATTTCAGATCTGAGGCCGTGGTGGGAATGTAAGTTCAGGAAATTAATTATTATTTAAATGGGAATAAGCCACAATTAAAGATTAAAATACGTTTATTGACGTTTCAATTTCCACTTCGGAAATCGTTCTCAAAATACAAACATTAGTAAATTAAACAAATTTTGTTTTTTTTTGTTACTTAGTGAAAAATTCTTCTAATAATTTAATTTTATCTGACTCATCTATATTGACAATTCAGACATACCTTATACATTTTAAAGTAGACGACTTTAAAATGATATTGCCAATATTGTTGAGTTGCGTTCCTGGGACGACTTTACTTATAAGATAGTTCATTCGATTACATGAAATCAACTTTAACTTAAGAATATCCGTCAGAAAAGATCATAACATGTAATTCGTCTTTAAAAAGACAAATACATGCCATGATGACAGTAGAATTCTCCTGTTAGTGATTCCATAGTAAATTATGAGGGAAAAACCAGGAAAAAACCTCATAATACTATCCCGACATGGTAAGTATTTGATCTTGCATTTAGTTTACCTTCAATAAACACCAAATTCCGATTTTATATGTTTGTTATTTAAAAAACATAAATGATGTATTCTCTATATGTTACTGACTTACCAATACTGGTATTTTCCTTTTAATAACTTCCTCTTTCAATATGGGTAACCAGATCCTACTACATTCTGCCGAGGAATTCGCGACACAATTGGTCTCATTTAGCATAATTAGAGCCGCTTCTTTGATTTTTCTCTTTTTACCATCCGTTTCTTTTAGGACTATAAAACTATAAACGGATGGTAAAAAGAGAAAAATCAAAGAAGCGGCTCTAATTATGCTAAATGAGACCAATTGTGTCGCGAATTCCTCGGCAGAATGTAGTAGGATCTGGTTACCCATATTGAAAGAGGAAGTTATTAAAAGGAAAATACCAGTATTGGTAAGTCAGTAACATATAGAGAATACATCATTTATGTTTTTTAAATAACAAACATATAAAATCGGAATTTGGTGTTTATTGAAGGTAAACTAAATGCACGATCAAATACATACCATGTCGGGATAGTATGATGAGGTTTTTTCCTGGTTTTTCCCTCATAATTTACTATGGAATCACTAACAGGAGAATTTTACTGTCATTATGGCATGTATTTGTCTTTTTAAAGACGAATTACATGTTATGATCTTTTCTGACGGATATTCCCAAGTTAAAGTTGATTTCATGTAATCGAATGAACTATCTTATAAGTAAAGTCGTCCCAGGAACGCAACTCAACAATATTGGCAATATCATTTTAAAGTCGTCTACTTTAAAATGTATAAGGTATGTCTGAATTGTCAATATAGATGAGTCAGATAAAATTAAATTATTAGAAGAATTTTTCACTAAGTACCAAAAAAAAAACAAAATTTGTTTAATTTACTAATGTTTGTATTTTGAGAACGATTTCCGAAGTGGAAATTGAAACGTCAATAAACGTATTTTAATCTTTAATTGTGGCTTATTCCCATTTAAATAATAATTAATTTAAAATACCACAAGAAAATAGCTTCAGAACAATATTAAGTTCAGGAAACTAGACTATATCCTGACGCAGTTTCGGATTGGACGTGGTAGTTTTGGCACCTTCACAAATAGAATAGACAAACCTGTCTCGGCAGACTGTACTGTTTGTGGAGTACCGGACGCTCCCGCCCACTTTTTTAACTACCAGAGATGGGCAAATGAGAGGGAAGATTTCGAGAGGCGAATGGGTTTCGGCTGGATGAAAGAAACGTTGTAAACATAATGTTAAGAGGAGAGAAAGAATGGAGAGAAGTACACTGTCTGATTTCTGGGGTGATGAAGAAAAAGGAGCAGGAAAACAGAGGATCAAATTGAGCCAGGGATATGAAAATTATGGTTAATATTATGTATTAGTTTAGTGCCTAACGTCTGAAACATATTCTGATTTACGGTAATAGGTATGGTTATTAATACATTTTTAGTTTTTTATTTTAGTTATTCATTGAGTGGCAAGACCACCTCTCTAAAACAGTGGTTAAGGTTTTAGCCGGAACATGGTAAATTCGGTACTACCCTGGGGTCTCCTGGCTTAGTATCCTACTCGGCCGAAAGATGCCAGGGTGTATTGTTTCGTGACGTAGATGTCCAAAAAAGATTCCCCCCACCGTTTCCTGTCAGAATTCAATGGATACCTTCTTAGGCTCTTACTGGAATCTGGCAATACGGCAATTCTTAAAAAAAAGATAATAAGCGGTAAATAATGAGCTTCTGAATGAACTAATGAATCGTTAAAAAAAAATCATCTATCATGGTGTTCGCAGTTATCGAAGTATCGAAGTTAAACAAATAATCATTTTTAATAATGATTAAGCCAAAAATTTTTGCATTTCTGAAGAGCGCCAGTTACGAAGATCTAGCGCAAATCCTTATTTTCGTAGCGATTCGATCCGAGCGCCTTATTGACAAAATTATACACTCTGCCAGTAGTGCAACTTTAACCGTTCGGTGCCTTTTATATAAAAAGCATAATCACGCCACTTTCCACCTATTCGGGTACAGTCTGCACACGCCACAGGTGCGAGGTTGGATCTTCCTATGCGGCGTTTACTATACCTACTGTATTGTAAATTTAATACATATTACGATTAGAGGAGCTTATCTTCATTGGGGTTACTACTAATAACTTTTAAGTACTAATAATTTTTTTAAAGTATAGCAAAACTTTAGTTTAACAATCGTAATTCCTCGTGCTATTATTTTACGTGCTTTTCCATTAACATGCATATTGCCAAATGTATTTTTTTTTTATTTGCTGTTAAGCTAGTAGAACAATAAAACAAAGTGGTTTTGATTTGTTGATATATTTGTACAGTAACCAGACAAATGTAAATGTAATATTGAAATATGAATCGATCGAGGGACCCACCCTGCTTTGAAATCAGGTATTAGCTGTCAACGGCCATGGCTAGAAGGTCGTTATCGACATGAGGACGGACGTTAATGACGAAAATCATGGAGCAGCAAAGTTTAATGCGTTTTATATCATACGCACGGCTGGAGAGTCATTAAAATACACACCCGCACGTTTCTAACGGAGCAATTTTATTCCGGGGTGTGAGTTTAAAAGTTACACTTTTGTAAGCGACGGCATACTTTGCGAAAATTAGTCTCATAATAAAACACAGGTGTGAATGCTTACAAAACATTTACAGAAAGGCGTAGATGCAAATGATTCTAGTGATTATTGTAAACATTTTGTAATAGTCAAAATCATGTTTAAACTTCTAAAATAATATTAGAATGGAGGCAAATACACAGGCTAAACTTATTAAAGCAGCATATGGCTTGAAAAATATTGTACAAAAATCGAGAATATTCAAAAGAAATACAGACCTTGACCTCCATAAAAAAAACATAAAGAAAAAGTGAGTATCCGAATTTCAAAAAAGAAAAACCTACAATGGGATTCGAATAGTAATATCTTGGGTTACCTCAAAAAACGTTTAAATAGTATGAAAATCATATACAGTAAAACCTGTCAATAACGGCCACTAAAAATAAAAGGTACATTGGCTTTAACATAAAGGTAGACTGGAAAACCTGACTGGGGTCAGGTTTTGCAGTCTAAAAATACATAAAAGATATTTGAAACTTTTTTAATTTATTAATTAAAACAAATATAATTCTATACATAAACGGAAACCTACTAAAATATGCTAACACAAAACACCAAACTACATACGATACTAGGAAAAAAACAGATGTTAAGCTTTTTTAAAGTTTGTGATAATTTTTGTTTGTTGTTACATTTTTTAGCTTTGATTTAAAAACATCAGCTTTACATTTAAGTAAAATTCGAGACAAATCCATAAAAATTTCACCATTATTTTTGCACAATTAATAATTTTCTACGTCCCTCAATTTTGTATACACTTCGGTCATATTAGGTAAAGTGGATCTTGAAGTTTGACATTTGTGCAAATCACCATTGTTAGAATTGTCTTTTTTATCATTATTGCACAGTTCGTCAACAGTGTCCGTAATACTGAAGTTATGGCTCTCTGTAGGTATATTACTATCAATGAGAACAAATTAATCTAAATCCTAAATTTCGTTACGGATTGTATGAAACACTTGGGCAAGGGATATATTATCCTCTTTATTAAAATGTGGAACTTCTTGGATAACATCATAAAAGCTGGCTTTAGAAAAACATTTCTTAACTGTATCAGGAGATACTTTTTTCAAAGCAGCTGTAATCCAGATAAGTGCATTGAATAAATTTATTTTTTTTTGCAATTCTCGAAATCATATCTACTGTCAATAGATGTTAGAAGTCTTTAAATGAAAAAATTTCGGTAAATCAATTTGAAATTCTAAAATATTTCTTGTTCTAACGGCTGACAATGTGAAGTGGTGTTTTGTGGCAGGATATTTTATTATCTTCTAACAAAATCGTATGATGTCATGTGACACTATTAAGGAAAAGAAGCACTTTTCAATTTTTTTTTATTTTATTGTCAAGTTTAAGCCATCTTGTCACAATTTCTGTTGTTATCTAAGCCTTTTTCTTAGATACTCATTCTAAGGATAATTTGTCAATAATTAATGTGGGTAATTCTTTATAAAGTGCAGCTTTTTACTTTTTCCAATTACTAAGGGACCTTCTTTCGAACTTTCCATATTTGCATATATCAAATTAGTCAAACTTTGTTTTGTTGCCTCATTTCCTGCACATTTTTCATTTTTTAATACAAATGTCTTGTTAGGCATGGCTCGGTAATAAAGTCCGGTTTCGTCAGCATTGTATACATCTCGTGGAGAATAATTTCCTAATATCAATGGTAACTTGGTTTTTTTAGTCCTCTATGTCGTCCAAATTAATCTCTGCAGACTCATCACAAATTGATTTAAACGGTATATTACGACGCTTGCATAAACTTTCCAACCATCTATTTGATGCTGCAAAATTTTCAATCTTCAAATTGCTTGCTGCCTTGAGTCGTTTTTCTTTAAGTAGCGGCCTAGATATTGGAATTGTTTTATTTCTGGCTTTGCAAAACCAATTGTAGACGAGTTAATCCACTGCCAATCCTTCTGACTTAGGAAACTTTTGTTTTGCTTCAAGTTTGAATCACCTTTTTCAATATTCGTTATTAACTTACTTTTATCTTCTATAATATCGTTAATTTTTTTGTTCAACTTTATTAGATCGATGATACAAACCGTAGTTTGTAATTAAAATTAAATTGTCTTAATAACGATTGTCGATATTGTTAAAAGTAAAGGTGCATACTTTACTCTTTATAAAATTCATATTTTTTGACAAACTACGTACACGGTTAAAAAAAAGTAATATTTGATGATTGTTCTTTAGGTTTTAGGACATACAGAACTGTACAAAGAATAACTTTTTTCTTAAAACTTAAAATAAAAAAGTCCCATTTGGTTCCGTCTTATTGGACAGACACCCTGTATATATAATAGAGTTACAAGCCACACTTGAACTAAATACTTACTTCAATATCCATTTGTCTTCTTCTTCTTCCTATGCCGTCCCCATTAACGGAGGTTGGCGACCACATTTTTTAAAGCTTCTCTGTCTTTTGCAACGTGGAATAATTCATCTGCAGTCATGTTTGTCCAGTCTCGAATATTTCGCAGCCATGACTTCCTGTTTCTACCTATTCCCTTTTTGCCATCGACTCTACCCTGCATGCTGACCTGCAGAAGACTATATTTATTATTTCTCAGTATGTGTCCAAGGTATGCAGTCTTGCGTACTTTTATCGTTCTCAACAAATTTTGTTGTCTTACTAATCTAAATTTATATCATTCAATAATCATTTTGATAATAATAAAAGTGCAGTTTTTAGGGGACATGCAGGACCTCCCGTGGGACAAAGCGCTAGTCCTGCCCCGCAGAATAATCGCTGTCCCGTCCCGCAGTGTAAATCGCTGTCCGGTCCTGTGTCCTTGTTGTACCGCGGGACAAAATTTAGGATAAATTGCGGAACATAACGTCCCGCCTGCCTTCCAAACCACAATCGCATATTGGGGACAGTATTTTTCCTTACCTGAAAAGTGAGTCGGAGCAACTGCCACAGTTTGTTCGTATTTTGCTCAGTGTGGCTCAGATTTGTCTTAGTTGGTCGAAATCCTCTGGCTTGCTTGCAATACGTGGCATATTCTGAAAGGAAGGATTCATGAGGATTAATATCCGATTATATCACGGACCACTTATCCAAGGTCCAATGCTCCAGGCTATCCTCCATGGCCACACCATAGCACGCTGATGCTCTATGGATGCAAAGTTCATCAAAATAAGCCGTGTGAGAGTCCCGGGCACAAGGATATAAAATTTTCTCTCCTATATGAAATATTCCATGTAATATGCACGACAGTGGGAGGCGCTATAGTCCCACTATCATCTTAAGCTGACTCACCATCAATTAGCTGTTGCTTGCTCGGGCGTCCTCGCTGCGAACTTGGCACAGTTTGGCGACTTGGCACTCGAGTGTATGGGCTTCTCCCACTCGTTTTTTAGGTTTTTTTAGGTATATATTTTTGTGTCTTGAATCTGTTTGTCGGTAATTGTTTGATTTTTTTTTTGTTAGTGGAGACCGTTTTTAAGGTTTGACCGTGTTTAATATTTGTATAATTTTTTTGAGGATGTATTCGACAGAAAAATCATGTTATTAGAAATTTAAAGCCTCAAAGCGAGCGGGATGTCTTCTGAAAGTGCTGCGATATTATCTAGACTTTATTAAATATTTGCTAACATTTCTTGTTTTGGTCTTCCGTATTTCTATCTATGGAATACTTTATACTTTCGATTCTCACAGGATCTGGTTAGGGTGGTCCTTAAACTCAGCGAGTTTTATTTTGGATTTTTTTTTTAGTACTCTTACTTGCTTCAGATCTCTAAACAGAAAGAGTTCAGCTGCGTATCTGGGTACATTTCCTGCATCTGTTAATCGTCTGTTGTGTGCTGCTTTTGTCTGTTACAGTGGTTCTTATGCAAGAAATCCATATGTTATCATGGCTATTATGAAGCTGTTTATCAGTCTTAATTTAGATGTCATTGCTAATTTGATTCTTTTTTCTATGAGTTCTCTTATTACGGCTTTGGCCATCGCTCTTTTTTGGTTTGTCGGTTTCGACAAGACAACTTCTTCATGCAATTAATGTTAATAACCTCAAAAGTTATTCTACACGTAAACCTACATATTGGCCAATAGACAAAAGCAAACTTCTTTTAGATCTCCTTGATTTGTGTATAACCAAAGGTACAGCAAATAATCACCTAACAATTAAATCATGCTTCTATTTACTATCCGACTACTCGCCAATATTTGTCGTCTTTTGAAATAATTCATTTATCTAGACCTTCTACGATTTATTCATCAATAACAAGACTTTATTTGAGGAAACGTTAGTAATAACTTAAACATAAACTTATGTCTAAAGGTAGAAAGTGATCAGACACTGCCGTGAATCATCTCACTACATGTATGTATACAGAAAGCGTGCTAGAAATTATTCTCACCACACAACTTTTTTTCAGCAAATATTTTATTTTGGTACTTGTATTCTTATATACACCCTTCATTGTTGAGTTCTGCAGCTATAATATGTTTTAGTGGTAAAATATTAATATAAAAAACTGTATGATTATAAACAGGTACGCCTTAGGAATATCCACTTAAGGCTTATCCTCGAAAATCCTAACGGTAAAATTCAGTGAGATATCTATTTGAAAAATATCTTTCTTTACGTAAACAAAATCCATTCACGAAGAATATTCTAAACGTCATCCCTTGTACTAGATTTTATATTTATACCTACTTAAAACCCCCTGTGGTGAAAAGTCTTGGGTCTATACAATAAAGCGATTGGGCGGTCTTCTATTCAGTGCGGTTATGGGGTAATTAGAATAATACGAGTATACCAGAGTAATATTATTTATTAAATAATTAATTCAAAACTTTTTTGGAATTTTTAGAATCTTTGTAGAAAGTAGAAAGATATTGTTAGGGATACATGGAAATTCCAGCTTGGTATTTCCATATGTCAATTACCATTACAATTAAATAATAATATATAGAAATTTGGAGGTGATTGAAAATTTCTTGAAGGAAGGAATAATTTAGTCACGCTGTCATTTCCAATTTTAATTTTTGATATTGAATTTGATAGGTTGTGGTTTATTACACCAAAATCTAATAAAATATAACATGACACAAGAAATAGTTTCAGAATAAGTTTGGTGTGTTGTTTATTATCATTCAATAAGAGACTAATTTACTTATAATACTAATCTAACAGACAATTATTATTGTCAAATGAAAGAAATAAGATAATTTACTTGTGGTTAGTAAACAAGACGTCGGCCCTATGCAACTAATTGTTAACAAACAACGGATTACAAAAGTTTAGATTTATGAGATTTATGAGGAGCATTTATGAAACTTAGATGTATACTGAGTAATAATTTTAAAAATTTACAACTAAGGATTTAATTTGTTATATGTAAATATACTGTATTACTATATGGATGTGAAACATGGATCATGAAGAATAATATGATGGACAATTTAGGATGTGACTCAGTTATATGATAAAGTATGGCAAAGACGCCATAACTATAAATTAAGACTATATTTACCAAAACGATACTCTCAAATAATTGAATCCTGCATCTTGGAAAGATATTTCAGAATTAAACATGAATATACATACACGGAACTGAAAGAAATTACAGCAGGGCTGCCACAAAGAAGTGTCTTTACCTTTTGTATATGTATTATATTATTGTCCTAGAAAATAATACAATTGCAACATTTACCGATGATACTGCTATCATAGCAATATGCAAAGCCAGCGAGGAAGCGACAGAGAAATTACACAGATGTTTATCAAATATATACTCCAGGGAAATAAGCAAAAAATAGATCATGTTCGTGACACTCAACAATCCTGGTCACTGACAACTTTTTTAGTTATTGTAGACCTATAGAAAGAAAACCTTTTTGTTTCCTACCTTGAATTTGGAGCTGTTTTTTAATTATTAACAATTTAAGGCAAAAAACGCAATTTTTTCTATGATTATTAATGGTTAAAAAATAGATTTTGGGAAGAAAATTAGTTTTTCACGAATTGTTTAAACAAACTAAACTATTTATTAATTAATTAATATATAAACAAATTACATATTTGTAATGTACGTAGAAATTACATAGAAATTAGAAAAGAATGATCAAAATCCATTGAGTAGATCAGGAGATATAGAAAATTTTATTATTTTGAAATTGTTTGTTCGGTATTTAATCTCCATGGATTTGTAGGTTCTTCCTAGTCACCATTTGAACTACATTTTTGAAAATTCGTAGAAGGTCCTGTAAAGGTACAATATTTGTGCAAATTTTCTAACAAAAATCCCATTCTTTAACATGGCGTCAAAGAGGTTCCTTAATTATTATAATCAAATTAGCTGTGAATTAACAAAAAAACATGGCTAACTTTGGCCCAAATTAACCTAGGCCAAATTTTTTTATTTGAAAATTCGGGTGAAAATACTAGCTTTTGGAATGTAAAAAAGATTTTTTCTAAGGACAATGTTTTTAAAGTTATTCTAAATGTTTATAAACTACATAATTTCAAAAATCTAGAATCAGGATTTTTGATTATAATAAATCATTTTTTTATCTTTTTTTAATACATATTGATGGTATAAGTCTTTTCCTTTCATTTGTCACCCACAGCATTACCCTATCTTTATTATTTTCTGTCTTATGTTATTGTAAAAGAAAGGCCTCTGGGATAAACAAATACAATAACTTTTAAACTAATTAATACATCGGTTCCAAATTTTGAGGGTTTGTTAAGTACCCCAATATCCAACCTTGGCTGGAACTCTAAAGTTTAAATTTTAAGTTTACTAAAAGTTTTTAACAAATATCAATTGTCACTTATTTTGCAGTTTGCAAAGCAACAAATTGACTTTTCAACTTACAAAAATCGGCATTTTGAAGCTTTGTCAATATTCTAAAAAATAAAATTTTGTAATTTTATTTCAAGTATTTAGCTTTCTAATGGAGTAAAAAAATCGAAAAAATCGCGTTTTTTTTGCATTAAATTGTTAATCATTAAAAAACGGCTCCAAACTTTAGGCAGGAAACAGGTAGGTTTTGTTCTTATATGTCTACAATAACTAAAAGAGTTGTCAGCTACCTGGATTATTGATTGTCACGAGAAAATCCTTATTACCCTGGACTAATATGACTGGACAAGCAAGTGACGAAACAAATTTCATATATGTATTATGTAAACTTTACTAACAAAAACGTTCAAAATAAATATTCCAATAAATATAAATAATCAAATTCCATATTCAAATACGGCAAAATATTTGGGTATTGTCCAATAAATATAAATAATCAAACTCCATATTCAAATACTGCAAAATATTTGGGTATTACTCTGAGCTCATGTACAGAAGAAAAGAAAATAATAATTCTGATTGAAATACAAAAAAATGTACTGACTGATTGACCAAAATTTCAAAATCATAAATTATTATTATATAAGCAAATACTGAAACAATAGTATTATTATAAAAACAGTATAAACATTTAGAAGGAAAATGTCACAAATCAACAGAAAATATTTCTATTCATATAAAAATTTAATCAAATTATAGGTACTTACTGCTTATTTATATAAAATTTTCTCAATCGTCGTCGACTTTTTCGTCCGGAACACAAACGTCTTCGTGAACTACCCATATTAAAAACAATTAACACACTGGTTTGTCAAAAGTCGGAATAAGATCTAATAATGTTATTCAACATTATTTATGACCCTCCCTCATTTTTACCTACCCGTCGGCGAGAATCCAGAAACTATCGACAAGGACAGTCTGTACTGACCGAGAGAGAGAGTAACATTTAGCAGAACTTTGAGATTTTTTAAAAAGTTTATACCAAATAGCTGCTTTGGACTTTATGATAAAAATAAAAACAGATTCGGAAAGTGGGTCAAATTCTGTAGTGCCCTATTTCAAAAAAAAATTTTACGTTTATTTTAACCAAAAATATTTGAAAAAAAAAATTATTTAAACAATTTATTAATTTACAACCAAATAGTGCACTAGAACTTTTTAAGACCTTTCATATAAAAAAAGAATCATCTCAATATCTGCCATAGTTTTTGCGTTATTTGATATAAACTTTTACATTGGAATTTAGCTATGCCCAGAATTGCGAGGAACGGCCTTAATAGTGGTTTATTATTCTCCCTCTCTCTCGCTCTCTCTCTCTCTTTTTCACTCTCTCTCTCTGTCTGATGCATCTCTATCTCTTCTTCTCTCTCAATGTCAAATAACGTTTGTGCTTAAACTAAAGGATCTGTAGAATGGTATCTCCCATACCTCCCATAAGTATTCCAATTCTATTACTTATGTTTATTTTCAAATAAATATTAAAGATTGTACTTTATAATCCTGACAAAGAATAAATCATTTAGATCTTATGAGATAAACTAGAGCAAAATATTGTATCTGTCTTAATAAATAACTCTCGTAAAAGTGCCTTAAACAAGTTAAAATTCTGAAGAACAAGTTATTTAGCGTCAGTTTAAATTATATAACTTCCCGTAACTAAGTGTATAGAAAAAAAGAGGCTACGTGACTCCTAAACAAAGTAAGTTTTTCCGTCGAAAAGAATCTCCTCGCTGTACATTATAAGAACCTCATGGGAAAGTTTAAGGTATGAGCGTGAGCCAATTAAGTCCCGACCTGTAATTTAATCTTGAAAGTAGAGGTTCGCCTTGAGCGAGTAAATGGAGTGAGTACATATACACAAAGTTTTATATACGACAGTCTTGATTTATTTCGACAGTTTAATATTTCATGCAACTTCCGAATGAATTATGTGTTTTGAGGGTTGCATAATTCGCTTAAAAGCATTAAATAAAACTATAATTTACGGGCCAGGCGAACGAGGTGAGATAAAACAAGGCGGCTTTATCTGTTTATTGCTTCTGGAAATAAGCTTAAAGAAATTGAATAAATTTAAATTTTACTATGTGTACATAAAGCTGTAAAAGACCTTTGTAACGTATTTACAAAAAAAACTATAATAGGCCAATTAAGTCAGTTTTTTACTAGATACAACTGTATAGACGGGTTTGACAGGGGAAATGTGTAGTAGGTATGAGATCTTACAAAAATACTTCCATCTAAGGATTCACTAAATTTTTAATGGAAATATTTTTAAATAAACTTCAAACTCATCATTTTGCACATAACTTAAAGAGTTGTCTATTTAAAGAATTGACGTCAACAAACAACTTTTTTAGAAAACAAATATTACACAAAATGAGATATGCTAAATTAAAATCGGTTTGATAAACAAAAACGCTATTATAAAATGAAGAACACGATCAACGTGTTTAAATATTGTTAATTTACGTTTTTTATTAGTTATTAAAATTTGTTTAAATTTACCTGATTTTGAGAGTCTTATCGTGTTTGAATTGTGTGCAAAAGATGGGCCAGAACAGTTGAATAGTTTACGAGAAATGAGATTTTTTTAAAAATGAGCTAATTCCCAAAGCTAAGTGTCCATTTAAGACAAAATACTCTCGAGAGCAGTATCGAGACAGCATTCTCAAATAGATATTATTTTAATGGGAATAACCCACAATTGAAGATTGAAATAAGTTTATTGACGTTTCAATTTTCATTTTGTTTTTTGTTACTTGGTAAAAAATTCTTCTTATAACTTATTTTTATCTGACTCATTTATGTTGACAATTCAGGCATCATACATTTTAAAGTAGACGACTTTGAAATGTAAATGCCAATGTTGCTGAGTTGCGTTCTTGGGACGACTTTATTGTAAGATAGTTCATTCAATTACATGAAATCAACTTTAACTTAAGAATATCCGTCAGAAAACATGATCATGTTATGTAAATCATGTTTAAAAAGTCAACCACATGCCATGATGACAGTAAAATTCTCCTGTTAGTGATTTTATAGTAAATTATGAGAAAAAAACTAGGTAAAAAATCTCATAATATTATGCCAACATGGTAAGTATTTGGTCTTACATTTAGTTTACTGTCAATAAACACAAAATTCTGATTTTATATGTTTGTTATTTAAAAAGTATAAATGATCTGTGATTCTCGATATGTTACTGACTTACTAATACTGGTATTTTCCTTTTATTAACTTCCTCTTTTAATATGGGTAACCAGATCCTACCCCATTCGGCCGAGGAATTTGCGACACAATTGGTCTTATCTAGCATAATTAGAGTGCCTTCTTGGATTTTTCTCTTTTTACCATCTGTTTTTTTAGGACTATACTTGAATCATTCCATTGAACCCTATGTTCATTTTGCCATGCGTGTTTACATATTTAAGATCTGTCAAATTCTCTATTTTTAGTTTAATATTGATGTTGATTGATGTAAGCGCTGCCTAACCATCTTCACAGATAGTCAGGCAGCGCTTAAGGCTGAAAATTCTGTAGAGGTTAATTCTAAGCTAGTATGGGATTGTGTGTGTGCCAAAATAAACTAGGAGACCGTAGCAAGGTTAAGGTAGCATGGGTACCGGGACACGAGGGTCATAAGATGAATAAAAAAGCAGATGAAATGACCAATCAAGGCCCATCAATGCCATTGATTGAACCGAAACCTGCGGCGTTGCAAATCTCTGGAATAGTGGAGGAATTCACCAGGATAAAGACAGGCGAAACAGTTCATTAAAGAACATTCGCCAAAATTTACGGCAGACCCAATAAGCAAAGACAGGAAAACAGTCAAAGCCATAGTAGGTCTTCTAACAGGGCACTGTAAGCTGAATAGGCACTTGAAGCTGATGGGATTATCAGATGATGACCTGTGCAGATTCTGTCACCTCGAAAAAGAAACAGCAGAGCACATTCTATGTTAGTGTGACAGTCTGGCAAATATGCGGTTGTTTGCATTAGAAGAAGAAAATCCACCGGCAAATAGCTACATGGAAGGTACAGTCCCGAAGCTACTAGACTTCATAAAAAGGATCAGGCTAGAGAATGTTATCTAGGACTAGACGACCACAATAGATTTAAAAAGATCGCAGTGGAATAGGCCAAAAGGCCACCTCTGTAAATCTATTTATCTATCTAAGATTGATGTTTACTTATTCTAACATTTAATGGCCTTGATGTTTCACCTAAATAAATCTCTCTAAATAGCAGTGTTCCAAATTTGTATAATATTGTGATTAAGAAGCACGATGAAATGTGCAATAATACAGAAATTGTTACAACTGTCCCCGGTCTCCCCTACTATTATTCAGGTACCTCGGCGTTAATTAAATTTTATTCTGAGGTAAGTACTATCATCTTAGTAGAGGTAATCTTAAAATACTTTTTATGTATCCAACTAAATTATATACCATTAACATTTGTAAATATCTAAATTGACGAATTGTAATATGTATTTCTTTTTAAAACTGATATAAAATACTGGGTGATCCATTTAAAACTACCAATGCATTTTGACTTACATTATATCTTACTTAGGAATATTACCAAAATTATTTATTTTTATATAGGTATTCTAAATATTATTAAAAACTTACTAATACGTTTTTGGATATGAATTATTTTTAAGTAAAGTTTAATTTTGCCAATACTTAAGCCAATTGTGATTTATTTCTCTTTTGGATTAAGAATACGTTTTAACAGATTTTAATAATTTTCAAATAATTCGTTGGTAAGAATATAGTCTGTTTAGCTTCTTTATTTAATTTTCATGTAAAAAATAATCGTCTTCGTCGTGAAAGAAAATCTGAAAAGTTATGTGTCACTACAATTTACTCTTTAATTGTAAATTTAATTAAATGGTCTTCTCGCTCATTAGGTTGTACTCTTATTGTGTGTATGTAGAGGAAAGGGATGGCCTTAGACATAATCTATTTTGTACTCTTATTAATACAGATTGTTCACATTTTAATTTTCCCTAAATGTTTAGGTAGACAAAAGTAAGTAACCTTAATAAAAAATAAACACTTTAACAACGTCTTTACAAAGCACCAAATTGAGATAAATATAGACTCTTATGTTTTTTTAACAAAGGTATGTATAAACCATTTGACAAATAAATTTAAACCTTGGCTGTATTTTATTTTTATTTTATTTGATGGGCAAATTTCTTTTAAAATACTCTTGTATAATAGTCACACAGACCATAAATATATAAAAAGACAGAAAAAAAGAAAGAGAACTGCAAAAGATTAACAGCCAGGACACCTTCATGAATAAGTTTTACCCTCTCACAAACTGTTCATAAATAGAATTGGGAGCACGCGACCCAAGATCTAACTTGATTTACGACCGTACAATAATTTTCAACCGCCACCACTGGCAATAAAAAGAAGGATGAAACGATACCATTTCCTTTTCTTACCACTGAATTGCATAAATGTAGTAGGGAGATAAAATAAAAGATATTTCTCTTTTATCAATATTGCAATAGTTTCCGTAGTGTTTCCTTGATGATGAAATGGAATAAAGAAATTACTACTTATCGAATGACGTTTGAAAAGTAGTGTCGTAAAAATAAAGTTTACTGTTTTTTCAATAAAGAAAAGCTTCTGCTTGTGCCCTATAAAATTAATTGTATTTTTAACTTTTAATTGTATTAAAATAATGAATTATATAGTAAGAATGGAAATATTCTTAGAACAAACCGTATTAATTTAACCACGGTGTGGTATGTAAAAGGTGGGGCAAAAGCAATCACCCAGTTGGAAAACGCTGTTATTTTTGCAAATGGAGCCAAATGTCAATTCGGTTTTGACACTTGTGAAGTAAGCAAATGTAGAATACAAATCAATAAGCCATGAATATGTTTACTCCGCAACAACGCGAAATAATTGTTTTCATTTTTTGCGCAACAATAAGTCGGTTGTGTTGGCGTAGCATGATTTTCGTTGCACAAACTAACTGGACAAACATTTCACTTGCATTAAAGAGACTGGGATAATACGCGATACTCCCAAGGCTGGCCGACCTCGGAGAAGCCATTCTGCTAAGAATATCTCTGCTGTTACCCAATAGGTCGGAGATGAGTAAGGGATATCGACAAGATGCAACTGGGCGTTATCTACCGGTCCCTACGCAAAATTTTGGTACAAGATTTAAATATGTTCCCCAACAAAGTGCAGACAGTGTATCAGCTGTTAGCTGTTGACAGCCAAATGCGTCTAACCTACGCTAGAACTTTCCCGAATGTCAACGAAGAGTAGGATGATTTTTCGTGAGAAATTATTATGTTTGATGAGGCTTATTTCAATCTTAGCGGTTACGTCCAGAAACAAAATTGTCGTTTTTAGGGCTCCAAAAATCCATGTATCTCCTACGAAGAGCCATTATACCTACTTAAAGTTACTGTGTTGTGTGCTGTTTACGTTGGTGGAGTCATCAGCCTATTTCTCTATAAGAACACCCCAGGCCAAATAACGACTGTGAACAGCGCGCGATAGAGAGACATGATTATCAAAGTTTTCCTTCTTCAATTAGATGAACTGGGATTGAAGAATATGTGGTTTCAAAAGAACGATGCAAAAATGCTCGAGCCACAAACGATATTTTGAAGGACATTTTCCAGTCACTTAATATCTCTTGTTTTGGTGATTTACACTGGCTGGCCAGATCACCCAATTTAGATAGATATGTTTAGAGAGATGGCCTTTAGGCCTATTCCACTGCGACCTTTTCAGATCTATTGTTTTCCTCTAGTCCTAGATAATATTCTCTAGCTTGAACCTTTTTAAAAAGTCTAATAGCTTCGAGACTATACCTTCGATGTAGCTATTTGTGGCATTATTGCCACAATTGGTCACATTGCTCCTGTAGTGATTATTTTGTCAGGTAGCTATTAATATACCTAAGTCACACGATTAAACTAGGCAAGCAAAACCAAACGTCAGAGGTAATTAGAAGAGTCAGAATGACTAGAACAGCAGTAGGAAGACTTAGTGTTGTGTTGAAAAACAAAAGGATACCAAAACATTTAAAGAAATAAATTAATTTAACAGTTATATTTTGCAGGCTATCACCTATTGAATGGAGAGTACAGTAAACCACGATACCTATGTTTTATAGACCTAACAATGACTTTGGATGTCATTCAAGTCAAAGACTTCTTACACCTACTGTATTTAAGAAACATACCAATCAATATTATACAAACCGACGGAATATTATGTGATGCAGACGACGCCGCATTAATCGTCGTGACAGAAGACGAGCTCCAAAGATCAACATACATCTTCAATACAACAGCCAAGAAATACAGTATGATAATATCAGCAGAAAAAAACATCTAAATACCCATTAGGATGTAAAATCTAAATTGATGGGAAAATAATAAAGCAGGGAGCAAGGTTTAGATATCTGGGAATAGATATAACTAGTTACGGAGATGTTAAAAAAATACGACAACGAAGCTTAAAAGCAAGGTAAGCGGCGGGATCTCTTAATGACACAATCTGGAGGAACAAACACCTAAGACAAGATACAAAAACGAGAATCTATAAAGCAATAATTAGACCTATATTAACATACACGGCGGAGACAAGACATGACAAATCTAAAACTAGACGACTACTAGAAACAACACAGATAAAAATACTTCGACGAATATGAGGGAAAAGTCTGTTGGATAGAGAGAGAAGCAAAAACATAAGAAGAGCATGCAATATAGAAGACATAAATGGATAAGTGACAAAACGAAAACAGGAGTGAAACGAACACATTAGTAAAATGGCAGAGCATAGCATAGTACGAATAGCATGAGATAAGTCACCAAATGGACGAAGAAGTATTGGCAGATCAAGAAAAAGATAGTGCGATAACTTAAACAATTTAGGACGCTAATATTGAAGAAGAAACAGGCTTTAAAGCCTATATACAAGAAGAAAGAAGAAGAAGAAGAAGAAGGAATGGAGACCATAATGGAAACAACGAGAGATGGGCGAGAAACAATATACATTGGACACCACGCGAGCGCAGTTGTAGTAGAGGAAGACTACAAAAAAGGTGGCTAAACGACATCAAAGCAAAAGTGGGGATAACCTGGCACCAAATAGCACGAAACAAGAAGAAGAAAGAGAAAAGTGGAGAACTCATGGATATGCCTATAGTTAACGTAGAAACACCTTAATCTGGGACAATTCTTGTTTCTTTGTTTATTCAATAAAGGAAAAAAAAAGAATATTGACTACAGTAAGGTTTTAATTGTCATTTAGTCTTCAAGATCTATTCTGAAAATTTAGCAGCTATATCCAAAACATCCCTTCGGTTCCCTAGTGAAAGCTGAATTAGGTATTCTGGATCTATAAACACAAATATCGTTATACTTTGTATTCAAATGCATTTGCGTATTCGAGGAAACGAAAAAACACATTGCTTTACCAGATAGATATAAAACATGTAACGTTATAAACATCATGTTCGTTTTTTTTTAAATAATCATTTTATTGCAATTTCTTTTAATTCTATTCATTTGTTACTTTTCTGTTTTGTTTACCTATTCTTCTAAAATTAGTTGACGCTCAACTCTTCTATCAACTAAATAATCGGTTTAATCTTTATTTCTTAATTTTAAGATCTACTTGTTTTGATTCTACACTCCATTCTATTCTATACATAGGCATTTATTAAGTGTTTATGACCTACTCTCAAGTGGCGACAAATTATTTGTCAGTAGGCAATTGTGACTTTTGTTATTGTCAGCAATGTCAGTTCGGCTTCAGTAGAAGTAAATATCCAGTTATTTTAATATTTTAGATCTATTTGAACTGATTTATAATATTTAAATCTCTTCTGGGATGACTACATATTGATATCTTCATCTTTGTAGTTGATAATAATTTTTTATATATGTGTCTCATAATATTTCGTTTTTGAAATAACGTAACTCTCCAAGCCACGTTTTTTTTCCAACTTTTAAATACGTTTATGCAGCTAGAATGTTTAATGTAATTTAACTAATTTGTTTAATAATTATTATTTTCCTTTAATGTTTGTCATCTGCTTTTTTTTATATATATAATTGTTAAGCTTCTATGACAAGGAAATGTTTAAAACTTATGATGTTGCTAACACAAGGTTACTTATTTTAGTTTTTTGGTCTAATTAATATTGTTCTAGTCCCCCTTTGTTCAGCAGGGAATTCCCAGAACTACATTTTCGACCATAGGGAATAATCTACAGTAGCATGGCCGCTGCTATGAAAAATTCAACATCTGCCTGAAATTACAGTAAATTCACACAATTAGCCTACATTTAAGTCAACTTCTGAAGAAAACAACCACACTTACTACATTCAGCAAGTTTGTAGCATTTCTAAATTCTTTGGATATGTATCGAAATCCCCTCGTATTTGCTAAAATATCAAAAAATAATCTTAGTGTATTTCTCTTTACTTTCGTACGTAATAAAACACCAAACTCTTTCAAATTCCTCTTAGCGTCGCCGAGTAGATATAAACACATTTTTAGAGTTTGTTTATATTTTACAGATGCGTTTTTCCTTGGTATTTTCTTTGATTGAAACCGCTTTTAGAATATTCTGCGTTTCAAATAAATATTCCATATATGTTTTGTTTATGCTAAGTTAAGCGAGTGAATTTAAAAGATTATTAGATCACTCTCGCGGAGGCGTTGTCATAGACAGCTGCTTCTAGCGTTTGTCCAAATTTCAAGTCGAATTTTTAAAATTTTCTGTTTTTGCCCCTTTTTATGAAAAATAAGTAGCAGTAGAGTTAATAGAAGCAGTTTAATCAGTTTAATACGTAGTTACAGTTAGAGTGAAATTTGAAATATTGCCATTGTGTCCAGCTGTACCTATTCCTGTTTTTTGAGAAGCCGAGTTTCCAATGTTTGTATTCCAGTGCCCCATCATCCAACCTCAATAATTCGCAGTGTGATATGCAGTTCTTTTGTTCGTGTTCAGAGATTTTCAATCCAGTTTCCACTCCCAGAAGTTTTAGTGCTTTTTTTTAGTGAAATCCAGGTAACTTTTGTGTTTTAATTTTAAAGTAACGACAGACATTTTTTTTAAATAATAATTGCTTTCATTATTCAAAAGATAACTTTTTATTTGCCACAGTTTATAGCCCAGTAACATTTGTAAGTTTTGTAGCAACAGAGTTTGTAAACGAATTGGACATAATTATGTAATTTTTCTTTGTTATTTTTGGTATAAATCTCTTTAAATATTAATATAGTGTTTTTGTGCCATCAGTATTTTTGTAACTGTTTGTGGTGAGATACAATAAATGTTTGATTTATTTCTCTAAATCATTTTTGTTTGTTTATTTTAGAAAAGTTTCTTAACCATTTTTGCATATCCAATAATTATTTTAATAGTTACAACTAGTTGTTGTAATAGTTATAATTTGGCACCTCGAAGCGGCGTCCCTTTTAAATTGCTAGTGGTCCTTCCTGTTGTTTGTTTTGTTTGTCTATTTGTTCCAGGAGATTCATTCAGTACCCCTTTGTTTCATTTTTGTAGTTGTCCCAATCTAATACCCTTGCCATTCAACTTATCCACGACCCAGCTCTCCAAACAAACCCTGAGTGCCGTTCGCACAGTTTCGTTTATTTTGCTTGCCCTATCTTCACCCCAATAGTTTTTGTCCCAAGTTTTCAAACCCCCTATAATTATACCCTATGTGGTAGGCAAAATATTTCGTTACAAGTTATCCAACTACATAAAACTAACAATATATGGAACAACAATGCCATAAGTATCATTTTCAAATTTCGTACGGAGTTAGGCAGGATTTGATTTATTTTTTTATTAATATTAAGATAAGTTTTATTTTAAAGTATAATAAATGTAATTAGTTAATAAGATGTTTGGTTTGTTCCAGCCAAACTCATTTTTGAGATTTGCATTTAACATAAGACAAGTATACATAAACTAAGTATTAAACAATAATTGGCTCCAAACGTTAATTAGAGTTCTATTCTTACATATTAGCTCTCAACTTTCTTTAAATAATTATATTCTTACAAACAGTTAACAGAAAAATAGGGAAGTGGTAACTAGTAAAACAATTTTTAAATTCAAAATTTATTGCAAATGGCAAATATAAATTTAAAGAAAGTAAACCATCTATAAAATCGTAGAAGGCAAAACACAACTCGTGCCAGTCAAGTTAGAATTCATCGATTGCATTTAGGTCATACACGAATCACATACTCATATTTATTCTACTAGAACCAACCTATGTGTAATTGATATACTACAACTTTTTTATTAAATTGGTCAAAAAATTTCCAAGAAAAATCTAATAATCTTTCTGAAAACCTAAACTTTCTGAAAAATTAAAATATTAGATGAAACTGTAACATAAACAATATTGTGAATTTTCTTAAAGAAATACATCTTTTTGTTACGAAAAGTAAATTTAAACAATATACACTCTGGGCCAAAATTAACTGGCCACCTTAAAAGTGGGTAATTTTTGATTTCTTATATCTCTTAAACCTGTTGTCCGATTTAAGTGATTTTTTAAATATGTTATAGCCTTATTCCTTGTCTATATCTTTTTAATATTGTTGCTGAACAGGTAAATTTTCATTGTATACCGGGTGTACGAATCAAACTGTGTTTTTTTTTCTTAAAGTTTGCATCACCCTGTGGAATAGTCTAGCATTTGTAGAATACTAAAATTAAATCGAAACTATAGCCACATGCTTTCTCAATTGATTGATTCGCTTATGTTGGATAATACAAAAGTTTGGTGCTTTAACAATTAAACATGTTTTTTATCAATTTTTATCTTCGCGGAAGAGAAAAAATAATCTTTTTAAATAAGTCATTTGTTACACTAAAAATCCAATGAATAAAATCTTGGAATAAAATCCAAATTAACAATATTTTGGAAATCACAGTCTAATTGAAAAAAAAAAAATTGGATATCAATAATGGGTGTTGCCGCCTCTAGCCCTTAGGACTTCTTGGAGCCGGTTTCGCAATCCATTCATGATATCCTGGATATCAGATTGGGGGATATTGTGCCTCTACCTCTACCGCAGCTGTCTTCAGCTCTTCAAAGGATGTAGGGGAGGGTACTCTTGCTCTTACCTGTCTTTTGAGGTTGTCCCAGATATGCTCAATTGGGTTAAGATCGGGACTATGTGCTGGCCATGGTATAACTTGAATCCCGACCTCATTAAGGTACTCGCAATCTTGCTGTATGGCAACGTGCATTGTCATGCATTAGTCTGAAGTTATCACCAATGAATGGTGACAAAGGCATGACGTGGTCTTTGAGAACCTCTTGCACGTATACGTGGGCAATCACACTGCCTCTACCGAACACAACAAGATCAGTACGCGCTTCGTAAGAAATACCTCCCCAAATCATTATTGACCTCCTCGGTAAGCCACTGTTTCGGTTTTAGCGCATGCAGCAAACCTTTCACTTTGACGCGTATAGACACGTTGGCGTCTATCTGGACCTTTTAGGGCTATTCTGCTCTCATCTGAGAACAGTATATTCTTCCATTCCGCCATAGTCCAGTTAGCATATTCTCGCGCAAAATGAAGTCTAGCCCTACGGTGTTGGGGCAGTTGGGTGCGCGAGCAGTGACGAAAAGCCCTTAAGTTTATTTCTGACAGTCTTCTTCTAATCGTTTGTCTACTAACACTAACGTTTATCACCTCAAGAAGAGACCTACGAGCTTCAGGAGCGGTGCAAAAGATATTTCTCAATACTTTAGTGACAATGAAGCAGTCATCTCGAACTGAAATGCGTCGCTTTCGGGTTTGACTTGGCCTGCGGTTATAGGATCCTGTCTCCCGAAATCGTCTGATGGCATCTTGTACCGTATTTCTGGGTATATCGAGTATACCAGCGATATGACGTTGACTGTAATCAGGATCAACTAAAGCCACTGCCCTAGCAGCATCAGTTGGAATAAGTGGCATTTTTAAAATCACAAACAATAAGTAAGCACTAACATTTCAACTTAAACAATATTCGCTCACAATGATATAAAATTACAATTTTAATTGTAAATTTTAATTACAAATTTTATTTTAATTACAAATTGTTCAAGAATTGTTATTAACACGAAAACAGATTTAAAACAATGTCGTATAACGACTATATGTCAAAAATCCGTCGATGACATAAATGTAGGAAATAAACTGTCACAGGTAATGTAATCAAAACAATAATAAAGGTGGTGGGATTAATTTTGCTGGTGAGTTAAATCGTCTGTATTGATGAAAAACATGGCTAGTTGTTAAATTACCTAACTTTTGTATTATCCAACATAAGCGAATGAATCAAAAACCGAACTGTTAAAAAAATATGAGGCTATAGTTAGGTTTTAACTTCAATATTTTGTAAATGCTAGAATATTCCACAGGGTGATGCAACCTTTAAGAAAAAAACACAGTTTAATTCGTACACCCGGTATACAATGAAAATTTACCTGTTTAGCAATTATATTATTATAACGATATTGCCAAGGAACAAAACTCTAATATGTTAAAAAAAATCACTTAAATCGGACAACAGGTTTAGGAGATATAAGACATCAAAAATTACCCATTTTTAAGGTGGCCGGTTAATTTTGGCCCCATGTCTCTAATAACCAAGAAAAGTTGATGAGACAGAAATGTATAACAAGTTTTAAATTTGCATAATATGTTATAATAAAATTATAATTACATGTTTCTAGCAACTCATATAAATCTAGGTTATGTATTTTATTTCCATGTGGAAAGTGGAAACGTGCTGTCTTCCACGTGGAGATTTTAGGTGTTTCCTCGCGTATCGATCCGGGCGCGTAGCAGCTTCAGTACTGCCCTCTCTCGTCGTGTACATTAAATAATTTGGTGCACGTTTTGGCTAACTTATCGTACAGACATTAGCATTTAGATGGCGCTAGCAGTTATGTTGATAGTAAAATAAATTTGTTGAATTTGTATTTTGCAAATGAAATTACGAATAAATGATTTTAACAATATAAGGGTAACGGTATAAAGCGTACTGGGTTTTATGCCAAAATAAAATATTAATATTTTGAAAATTAATTAGTTAGAGGTGTACAAATAATGTTAATCGAATCCACAGGTTATAGAATTACAATACCGAAAAATGAATTTTTATTGGATATGTTGAAAAAATAAAAACACAAAAAATATTAGATCTCGCCAAATAGTTCCAATTAGATTCACCACTTAATTATTTATGAATATGTAGTACGAGAGGGCAGTACACAATGAGACAAAAAAATCCATTTTTATTTTTGACATTAGCATTTTTCAATTTGTCTTCAAACTGAAATAAGTCATCAATATGATTCTTTGCTCAATATAATCTGAAATAAATATTGCCTAATATTGTTCTGAAGCTATTTTCTTGTGGCATGTTAAAGCAATTACTATTTAAATGGGAATAAGCCACAATTAAAGGTTAAAGTACGTTTATTGACGTTTAAATGTTCACTTCGGAAATCGTTCTCAAAATACAAACATTAGTAAATTAAACAAATTTTGTTTTTTTGTTGTTACTTGGTGAAAAATTTTTCTAATAATTTAATTTTATCTGACTCATTTATATTGACAATTCAGACATACATTATACATTTTAAAGTAGATGACTTTAAAATGATATTACCAATATTGTTGAATTGCGTTCCTGGGACGACTTTACTTGTAAGATAGTTCATTCGATTACATGAAATCAACTTTAACTTGAGAATATCCATCAGAAAAAATTATACCATGTAATCCGTCTTTAAAAAGACAAACACATGCCATGATGACAGTAAAAAATCTCCTGTTAGTGATTCCATAGTAAATTATGAGGGAAAAACCAGGAAAAAAACGTCATAATACTATGCCGACATGGTAAGTATTTGTTCGTGCATTTAGTTTACTTTCAATAAACACCAAATTCTTATTTTATATATTTGTTTTTTAAAAAAACATAAATGATGTATCCTCTATATGTTACCGACTTACTAATACTGGTATTTTCTTTTTAATAAGTTCGTTTTTTGATATGGATAACCAGATCCTACTACATTCTGCCGAGGAATTTGCGACACAATTGGTCTCATTTAGCCTAATTAGAGCTACTTCTTTGATTTTTCTCTTTTTATAACCGTTTCTTTTAGTACTATATTTAAATCATTCCATTGAACCCTATGTTCATTATCCCATGCAGGTTTATATATTTAAGATCTATCAAATTCTCTATTTTTAATATAAAATTGATGTTCACTTCTTCTAACATTTAATGGCCTTGATCTTTCACCTAAATAAAACTGATCGCATTCACAAGATATTTTATAAATGCAATTCTTTGTCCTTTCTTGTTCATTGTTAGGTTTGGATTTAGACAAAATAGATCTCAATGTGTTTGTTGTTTTGAATGTTGTTGAAATGTTGAATTTATTTCCTATCCTTTTATCCTTCTATTCTATTTTCCTCGTATTATTCCTTGTGTATGCTGTAGGATCTCGTTCTAAGTTGTTCTGTTCTATTCGGTCGATTGTTGAAAATTTCTTTATTTATAAACAATAAAGGATAATCATTTTTCAATAAAACAGATGTTAACAAATGTTTTTCCTCTAAGAACGAATTTTCGTTAGAACAAGTAACTATGGCTCTATCGTATAAGAATTTAATGATTCCCTTTTTAATATTAATATTGTGATTTGATTTGAAATTTAAATATCTGTTGGTATGTGTTGGTTTTCTATACACCTGGGTCTCATACCCAGTATCGTTCTTAGAGATTAAAACATCTAAGAAAGGTTCTTCATCTGTTATTATATTCCTTTTTCCGTGGTAAATGTTATTATCATAGAAGCTACAAAAGCTCTGTATAAAGAAAATAAAGTGTCCATTAAAATGTAAACTAGAATCATGGGAGAGTTCACCACAACAAAAGGGCTCCTACAGGGTTGTTTTACATCTAAAACCCTATTTAAAATATACTTAGAGAAAGCCTTGACTACATGGAAAAGAAAATGCGAAGGCATGTGAGTACCGGTACGGAACGAATACCTATATACGTTAAGCTTTGCAGACGATCATGTAGAGAATGCACAAGACCAAGACGACCTCAGCTACATGATGAAGAAACTACAAGAAGAATATACCAAGGCTGGCCTAGATATTAACCTCGCGAAAACAGAGTACCTATCTACAAGTGAAGAAGAAATAGAAGATCTACAGATTGATGACAACGTAACAATCAAAGGAAAGGTTAAATTCAAATACTTGGGGTTTATAATCACGAAAACGGCAACAACAGAGGAAGAAATTACACAAAGATTAGGACAAACAAGAACAGCAATCCGACAACTTAACTCAGTATGGTGGGATAGACAAAACACCTAAATGTGAAGACAAAAACACAGATTTATAAAACATTAGTGCGAAATATTATGACATATGGGGCTGAAAATTGGATCATAAACAAGGAAAACAGCAGTAAGATAGTAGCAACAGAGATGAAATGCCTGCGAAGATGTTGTAGAGTAACAAGAATGGATAGGAGAAGAAATGACGAAATAAAGCAAAGAACATCAATAGAAACAGACATACTAACATACATAGAACAAAAAAGACTAAAGTGGTATGGACATGTAAGAAGAACTAGTGACATCATCATCATTCAGCCTCAAGAGTCCACTGTTGAACATAGGCCTCTTCCTCATGTTTCCAACCCCGTCTAGGATGGAGCCCCATAGGAAGGAGGAAAAGAGGACGACCCCGAAAATCCTGGAGGAACGAAGTAGACGACGCCATGGGTAAGAGAGGCCTAAACGATGGAGAATGGAACAACAGAGAGAGATGGAAACGGTTGAGCGAGGGAAGGCAGTGAATACTGTAGAATCCCTGAATATATACATATATATATATATATATATATATATATATATATATATATACATATATATATATATATATATATATATATATATATATATATATATTTGTCTCTTCTTTATCGTTTATATCATTCAGGAATGTGTCCAACAACTCTGATGCATACATAAGGCCATATTGAAGAATACATCGTCTACATATCTCCACTAGACTGTGGGTTTTAAATTTTGTTTAGAAATAATATTTGCTTCAAAATCTTCCATAAATATATCGGCTAATAATGGAGATAAACTAGAGCCCATTGCTAGACCAAAATTTTGTTTATAGAATTCATTATTTAGTTGAAAATATGTATTATCAGTACATAATGTTAATAACTCCATTATAGCTGATATGTTTAGTTTTGTTCTAGTTGCCAATATATCATCACTCTCTTATTTTGTCTTGACTATATTTTAAGTCTTATCTAATGGAACATTCGTCAATAAACTATTTATGTCAAAACTTACCAAAGTATTATTTGAATTAAATTCAATATTGGATAATTTATTTAAAAAATGTTGTGTATTTTTTATAAATGTGTAATTTTTATTTGCAAATGGTTGTATAATATTTAATAAAAATTTTGATAGTTCACTACAAGGAGAATTTATAGTAGGTACTACAAATGGGTCTAAGTGGTGTATTCGTTTTATGAACTTTCTGTACTCCATAAAAATGACGGGTCTTACTGTAACGAGGTGTAATTAATCTTCTCTGATAACTTGTTAAACAATCTTTCAACTTGAATAAAGTTCTATATATTTTGTTTTCTAAAGGCTTTGTTGGATCCTTTGTTAATTTTGTATAAGGTCCGTTTATTATTAGATCTTTAATTTTGTTTTCATATTTTCAGTATTAGTAAGTCGGTAACAATAGAGGATACATCATTTATGTTTTTTAAATAACAAATATATAAAATCAGAATTTGGTGTTTATTGACAGTAAACTAAATGCACGACCAAATACTTACCATGTCGGGATAGTATTATGAGGTTTTTCCCTCATAATTTACTATGGAATCACTACCAGGAGGTAGTGATAGAGGTAGTTAAATAAGATGCAAGGTTTTGGTTTTTGTAAAATTGATACAACGTCTGACCTTGTTACTGTAGCAATATCTTAAACTAAAGGAAAAATGTAGCATACACACTTAGTATCAACTTTAGTAGTACACAATGGGACAGTGTCATTGTGTACCAAGTAGTATTGTTGTAAACAAATACAAATAATCATATTTAACTTTTAGTTTTAAGAGACGACTATTGGAGGTTAAACTAACTCAACTGTGGTATTTCACTCATGTACTTGAAAATTGACACAAATCAACAATTAGTTTCGGTAGTTCATTGAAGTGTTAACAGTTCTTGTTAAAATGTCGAAAAGGGCAAGATATATGGTTGATATAGTGAAATAAAAGGTGATAGAAGTTGCAAATAAGCAAACAATCAGTGATCATGAAAACTTTGGAGAGAGTTCTAAAACAAATACTATTTTAAATGAATTACATGATAATACAGAGTTGATGGAAAGTCATGAAAATTTTAATAATGAAAACAAACAACAGTTTATACGAACAGAAATAAAACACGAAATGGATAACGAACAGGCCGATGAACTCGATATGGAGAATAAGCAGACATCAACTCAATCTTCATCTGATGCCGACAGTATCGAAGATCCCTTCGACAGTGACCATTCATTGCTAGATAAAAGTTATTTTCCTAAATCTTCTTCATCCTCCGATTTAAATTCTTCTATTGATAGTGATGACAAAATTATTACTACGCCATATCAGCAAGTTCCATCAGATAATAATGAACAGAGTGCTGAGAATAATGATAGTGATGAATGGTGTGATTTAGAAGAAGATATGGATGGTGACGATTTTGTAGTAATAAAGTATACATTAGTTGGTATTGAACCACATGCGGTACAGAAACCAATAGACGTTTTTAGTCATTTCGTAACTGATGAAATATTGGATATTATTGTTAATGAAACCATCATTTATGCTGTTCAACAATTAAGTATGGGTCACTCAAGAAAATCCAGTTTAAATTTATCAACAGCCACAAACAAAACTGAGATAAGAGATTTCCTAGGGGTAATAATCGCAATGGGTCTCATTCAGGTACCACATTTAAATTTATATTGGTCTAAAGATGATATATATTAAGATTTATTTTTATTAAGTTTATAATAAATTTATCCCAAAAGTTTTAACTGGAGTTTTAACTTTTTGCTTTTATTAAAAGTTTTTCATTTTAAAAACAATGAGACATCTGATACCACTAATAGATTATGCAAAATAGAAAATTTAATTACGAAGTTAATTCAAAAATTTCAAAGAATAATGGAGCCTGGCAACATTCTCGTTATAGATGAGTCTATGGTACCTTTCAGAGGGAGACTCCATTTTTGTCAGTACATCCCCAACAAGACTCATAAATATGGAGTGAACCTATACAAACTTTGTTTTCCTGAAGGCTATACTTTTGATGTAAGTGTTTACACAGGAGAAAAAGAACAACAAACAGTTAATGTAGCACACTCTGAAGCAGTTGTTCTATAATTACTTCAGTGTATCACAGATAAAGCTGGCAAAATATTATTTGCTGATAACTTTTATTCACGAATACCTCTCATTAAAACATTGTTTGTAGAAAATATGATGTACTGTGGGACTCTAAGAGGAAACAGAAGAGGAATACCACCTATTTTTAATCAGTCAAAGGAGATGAAGCCAACAGAGGTCATTGGAAAAAAGAAAGATGGGCTAAGAATTATTAAGTGGATGAATAAGATACCTGCGTTAATTATTTCAAGTGTCCCGGCCCATACTAAACAGATGATTCCAACAGAAAAGCAGAATGGGCAAAAAGAGGATATTGTGAAACCGAAATGTATAATTGATTACAACTCTGCAAAGAAAGGCGTAGACTCTTCTAATCAGATGTCATCTTACCATAGAGTGCTACGTCCAAGCTTGAAATGGTACCGGTAAGAAAAAAAAATAAGTTTTAATTTTAATATCTCTTTCTTTACAATTTTTTTTAGGAAAGTAGTATTTGAGATGATACTCGGAACAGCTATTGTTAATAGTTGAATTATATTCAATATGTGCTCTGAAACAAAAATAAGCATTACAGAATTTAAACGGAAGTTAGCTTAAAATTTAATACAATCACTTGAAGAAAAACCAGTTTCAATGTATTATAACAATATTATGTACAATACTATACAGATTGCTTTTTTATGACTCATGAAGAGAAATATAGGCCCGTCAAAAAAGAAAACGTAAATAAAAGTCTTAAAGAGTAGACTTTAATTAATCATAACTTAACTTAAGTCCCTATAAGTGAATAATTAATTGGTAAATTACAGTAAATATAATATGTTGGAAGTCTTATATTATTTGAACTGTATACGCGCCGACGTAAATCTGTTCTTTTATAAATAACTTTCTCCGCATGTAATTTCAGATTTCCTCAAAATAACACATTCATTCCCGAAAAATCCGTCAAACATGATATTAATGGAATAAAAAAAACACATTTCGTACACATTCGACATCAAAAGCTGGTTTTCGTTTTATTTTCACAAAGCTTAATATGAAAAAGCTGCGTAATTAAAGCACTCATCGGAGACAAACCCAGAGAAAATGTCAGGATTATTAATTATCGATATGAACGAGATGAGAGAGAGCAGCAACATGGCGCAGTCAAAACTATCCTATTTAAACAGTGACGGGGAGAGATCCTTGGAATATTTTTAAACAGACTTTATTGATTATATTATATACTTAGAGCTACAGTTACTTGTACATTAACGTGAATAGATTTATTTTATTAAATAAAGGATTTATTATGTTTTGTTGTTACATAGGCAATATTACTAATATTAAAAAAAATTAAATAATTTATTATATATAATTATTATTATCCAGATTTAAACCATACGACTCTCACTTCCTCTAAGGGAAAAATTCACAAATTCCAGATGCTTAAGACGATACCAAAACAATTAGCTGTGGTGGGGCTCTTTCCGTATTATCGAGCCCTAAGTAATCTGATACGCTTGTACACATCTATATGTCGAGGCTAATACAGATTTCTACGTTATCCTATAGAGATCTTCACTTAGACTTAGTTTTTTGTATGTTTTCTAGGAGGTTCTTTCAAATAACTTCAGTGGTAGGTTAAAGGTCTTTGATGCGGCATTATCGGTATTTAAAAATAGACTAACGACTGAGTTTGCTTTGTTTACTAATTCTAACTTCTACAAAGTGTCTATGTTCTCCACCACTTTTACCTACTAGGGTTCTCTTCTACCCAACGTCGTCCATAAAGAAGGTTTATTTTCACGATAGCGTATTCTAATAAGCATTTTTATTTCCCAAAATAAAAATACCTACATTAAAAATCTTTTACAAGTTCTAAAATTTCGACCACATTATGGGTTACAAATTAGTTTTTATCAAAAAATCCACACAGTGGGGATTGCAAAAGGGTTGTGACTAGTGATGTTTATAGCAAGTTAAATACTGTGTGAAATAATTCACTGGCTAAAGCAGAATGGTCTGATGCTGGCACTCGAAAAAATGGAAGCCGTAGTTATTTCAGGACGAAGGGGCAGAAATGACATAGTATTTGAAACTGAGCAGTCAAAAATAGTACCTTTATAGTACCAAAATTCTCTGTAAAGAACTGAGGATCGTAAGATAGATAGTAATCTTTCTTTTGGACAATATTTAAGCAGCGTAGTGAAGAAGGCTGCTAAAGAAGACGCAATTAAGACTACGCTACTTTCGAGAGTTTTACCCAGCATAGAATGACCAAATTCAAGTATGCAAGCATTCCTTAGAGCAGTAGTACAGTCCATTTTATTATATGTAGCCTCATCGTGGTCCAAATCACTGCACGTGAAGTCATCTAGAAATAAGCTCGAGAATGTTCAAAGAAAAAATATTGCTACGTGCAACCAGTGGTTTTAGGACAATATCTACGTCTTCTTTACAAGTCAAAACGAAATCAAACCCAATCTTTTTACTTGTACAGGAGAGGAGATATATTGAACAGCGCAACTTTGGTAAAAAAAAGAACGAAGCTAGGGAGGCGACCATGTAAAATTGACAGAATTTATTTTAAAAAAATAATAAGAAACGCTGGATAGATTGAAAACATAATAGATAGAGTGCAAATATAAGCTCCTGAGTTATTATTTTACGCAGTTTAAGAGTAGCCATGGTTGTTTTTAAATATATTTACGTAAGATCGGAAAATCTGGAAGCATTTGAAATATGAACAAATCGAAAAATGCTGAGAATCTGCTGGACAGACATAATAACCAATAAAGAAGTACTAAGAAGAATAGAGAACAGCAGGAAAATACTGGATTCCATTAAAATAATAAAACTACAATATCTGTTTCATATAACACGTGGTGACAGATATGAATTCCTAAAACTAATAATGCAGTAAATATTCAAGGAAAGCGCAGCATAGGTGAAGAAGAATATCCTGGCTGAGAAACCTCGGACTGTAGTGTCAACAGTTAGAATAGCAGTGATGATTGCCAACCTTTGTCGCGGAGATGGCACATACGGAAGAAGGAAAAACTCAAATCAAAAACTGACATTACTTCGACGCTGAAGGTAGTCCAAGAACAACAGAATTTTATTATTGAAACAGTGAGGAACTCATAAATTACATTCTAGAAATTTGGAAAAACTAGCTTCGGGCGTAATAATTAATAACACAGATAATTAAAAAGAAAGAGTCTGTTGTCAGAGCTTTAAAAAATTAAAATGGAAAGTTTAACATCAAATTTTCTGGGTTGAATGTGGCGTGGCGATTCTACTGTATCCCTAGATGTAAAAGCCTGTAAAAGTTCGGTACGCCATCTCGTGAGAGAAACCGAGAAAACCAAAGCGGTTGGTGTCATTTGATTATTTTCCGTGGGTTTATTGTAGCTTTTCTGTCATACTAAAATTGTTTTGTCTCTTTTCTGTCCGAATTCTTTGCCTTTTTAAGCTTTTGGTTTTGTGTGTGTATGTGGTTTGTATGTTTGTGTGGAAATAAATTATTACTATATAAAGTTGGCATTATTGTCTTAACAAAGACTGGATTATTATATTTAAAAGAGTGCGGCGTATTTGAGAAAAATATTCCGTGTTCAATGAGATTCGATCTGTCAATCGTCAAAATATGCATTTGAAGATTATAAGCTCTCTGTTAACTGTACTATCAAACTAGTAAAAAACTTTTTAAGATAAATAATATACTAATACAAAATTTAAGAAATGGGTGAGATACGCATTATTTTAAGATAGTTTAATGAATTTTTATTTAGAATCTGTTACTTGGCGTCTGATCTAGCTATTCTCTATTTGTTTCCATGATAAACATTAGTTATATACTCATAGAATCAGTTATTGTATTCGTGCAGAATTGTATTCAGATTGGTCTTTATAGTTTTATGTACCATTATTATACGATGCAAATAGGAATAAAACATTTCAAGGTCCACCAAGTTGCTAAATATTTTGAAATTTGAAAGAATTGTACTACAATTATACTTTATCATTATTTAATCTTCGCTTGTCTATTGCTGGACACAGACCTCCTTTTTAATTTTCTATCTGTTTTCATCTTGTGCCTCTTGCATTTTATTACTATTTAGATCGTCAGATGACGTGTTGGTGGACGACCTTTACTTCGGTAGGCATCACCTCTTGGTCTCCATTCCAGTATCCGCTTTGTCCATCTCTTATCTTTCATTCGAGCCACGCGACCTGTCCAGTTTCACTTCAGAATTGGTATTCTCTCTACAGCATCAGCCACATCTGATCTTCATCGTAGCTGGTGGTTTGGGATCTTGTCCTTGTCTTGTAATCTTTTGCTATGCGAATCTCGTGACCTAGCTATTTATAGGCCATTACCTGGTCTATGGATCTTGTTACTACACAATTATGTTCGCTGATTACAAGATTTGTCATCATCTGGATTTTAGATATATTTATTTGCAATCTCCCTTCTAATGAGAAAAGGTAGAGTTGATTTAAAAGTTCTTTGGGTTCATCTATTCTATCAGCTATTAGCAAAATAATAATAATGTAAACCTCAGTTGGCTAAACTTTTCTCCATTTATGTTTAAATCAACCTGTCATAAATTTTTTCCAACTAGTTTTAAGGTATCTGCGATAATTTCATTACCTCTGGGGGACTTATTGCTTTTGATTTCTTGCACAAACATTTTTATTTCTTCGAACTTAGTTGGGTGTTATGTCCGGTAAAATTTCAGATCCCTGATTAATTATTTTTGGTAATGATCCAATCCGGATACATTAATGTTCTTTGTATAATTGGCTATAAAAACTTGCTATAGTGTTTATAATCTGATCTGTATCCTCAATTATTTGCTCCTGTTTATTTCTTAATTTATGGATGTTTTTTCTTCCAATCGACATGTTCTGTCTGTGTAGTTCTAATATTTTGTTTTTTTTTAATTATTCTAGTTATTCTCATTGCATTGTATCGTCTCCGATACTTTTTAATCTCATTCTTAATTTTAATATTCAAGATTCTTAGTTTATTTTTATTACAATCCTGATTTTCTCTAAGTGCTCTTCTTTCATCTACAAGATTATACTTTATAATTTATGACAAATATTGATAATACAAATCTATTTGCATTTAATAAAAAAATGCCATCGCCAACACTGTGTTCCGGTGCCAAAGGGGTACGTTAAGCGGATTGAGGGCGAATTAGAGCTTTGCGGGCATAAAAGCTCCCTCCTTTGTGTGCACAGGAATCTACTCGGGCGCCGACGAGAGTTCCGTCGCTGGAAGATTACTTTTGATTAGCTCTTATGTTCCTACCTTTAAAGAGATTTGCCGGGTTAATAGATAACTTACGGGCGGTAGTGTAATTTGTTTCCGAACTTTGTTTTCATACAATTCTAGAAGAGGTTACTGTCGAATAAAATAATCACGAATGTCGACGGTTTAGGATATAAAGAGGAAATGCCGATTGCCTTATCGGAATCGCTACAGTAACGTTACAAGTTTGCCAATGACCAACCCCTATTAGCGAACGGCAAGGAAAACCTTAAATATATAACAAGGAAAATACATGAATAATACAACAAGTTAAGTCAGGAACTGAATATTTAAAAACAGAATACCTTTCTCTATTTAAAAACAGAATAGGAGCTGAATTTAAAAAAATTATTTTTGCCGGGCTTTTGAATCCATTATCCATCATTTGCTGTGACAAAAGCTATTTGGCTTTTGTATTGGCAGCATTACAATAACAAACTTGGAAATAAGCCGCATGGCAATTATTTGAAGATTTAAACACAATTAATGACACTGACACAAAAGCACGTGTATATTTTAGAGGTAAATTGAAAACCAATGATTACGTTTTAGAAAGCACTTAAAAGTGCATACTGGCAAAATTGATGATTTAAGGCATGTCTTAGACATTAATTGCCAGTCGCCATTGTGGAATTTTAACAAGCTGTATGTAGAAGAACCGACAAAGAAGGGAAACCAAAAACTCAACAGGTCGGGAGAGATGACAGATGCTGCGAAAATTTAAAACTTGTTAGTGTACTGTCCTACAAATTGGAAATATACGATTAAAATTTTATAACTTGCCTGATTTTGAATTAACAAATTAATAACATTTGAATAGCAGATAAAAGTAGATGTTATATTAAATGAATAAAAATAATAATGTTATACAACAAGAATGAAGCTAGGATATTCCCGACAGAAAATGCAAAGGAATCGGAAACACCCACTCCGTCCATCATCCAATGAGAATAGTAACAATGAAAGATAATTTATATGGTGTTTTATATAAAGAGATGTCATCAATCCAGTGATTATGGACAGTACAATTGGTGCTGTGAACTGCCAGGGTGTTGCGAGAAAACGCCCCTTCATCAAGCATATCCTCCAACAATACAATATACAAATCCTTGCCCTCTCCGACACCCTCGCCAAACAAGATCCCATCTTCCCAGGATACTGCACCTTACACCGACCTAAAAGCCAAATTTCACACGGCATTGGCTTCCTGATCAAGTATGGCATCCCTTTTTCCCCACATACCATTCCTCCTCACATCCTCCTCAATGATGAAGACTTCCTGGCAGTTGACATCCACCTCGACAACAACGAGACCATCACCCTAGTCTCTTATTACAAGCATCCTCTTCAACCGCTGTCCGAGACATTGTTCGATTACGTCTCCAGCCTGAATAAGGCTATCATTCTAGGAGACTTTAACGCCAGACACACCAGATATGGCGACACGGCATCGAACCGTGCAGGCAATGTTCTCTCGGATTTGCTCCTTAACCTCCCCCTTCACCGTATTCGTAACCGTGAGCCGACGTTTGTGGGTCCCCAGGGCTTGTCAGTCGTCGATCATATCGTATGCACGTACGACTTAATTGATCGATTGGCTGACGAATGCTTCCTGGGTGATTCGATAACGTCGGATCACCTACCTCTGCTGGTTAAGGAACAGATACTCAATCCTCCACCTCCTGACCCTCCTAAAGTAATAAGAGACTATGAACACGCCAACTGGGAACTCTTCCAAACATACTTATCAAATAACACTCCAGAGTTAGGCAATTTTATGTACCCAGATGATATCGACCGAGGTATCACGGTAATTACTAACCTGATAAATCAAGCAGCTGATTTGTCGGTCCCAAATAGGGTTATTATCCCTAATAAACCACCTCTACCTCAGTTTATCATCGATAAAATTAAACAAAAGAGACGTCTCCTTCGTCAATTCCAACGTACCCGTAATCCCCTTGTCAAAACAGAGTACAACTGGCTGTCTGCGGCGATCAAACTTCAGGTCAACAATCTTCAGTTCAGACAATGGGCTGCAGCGACCTCCAGTCTTGATTACCGTGACAGCGGTAGATTCTGGCATTAATTCAAATGCCTAACCAAACAAAAAACCAATAATCCTTCTCACCTTGTTGTGAACAATTATATTATTAACTCTAACCAACAGAAAGCAGAAGCTTTCAAAACCCACTTACAAAATACCTTAGTCTCCCCAGACGATCCGAGATTTGATCATGCCTTCTGTGATCGCGCAGTGAGAAACATAACACGACTGCTCAGAACCCCTTTCGACCCTCAGGCACCCCATTAACATCCAATCACGGCGCCTGTGGATCACCAAACCTTCATACATTTCTGCCAAATTGGCAAATCAAACGCACCGGGGCCTGACAAGATTGCCAGGAACTGTGTGCGCCACCTCCCGCTGAGCGTCACTCTATACTTGACGAACATAGTCAATGCCACTCTTAAACTCTGCTACTTCCCAAAACCTTGGAAAGTAGCATATACAACCATGCTCTTGAAAAAAGGCAAGCCGCGTACCGACCCACACTCTTATAGGCCGATATCTCTCCTTAACGTCCTGGCGAAAGTCTTCGAGAGAATCCTCAAAGAAAGACTCGTAGACTTCACCACAGAACACAATATCATCCCACCTTACCAATTCGGCTTTAGAGAAGGGTACTCTACCAAAACGGCATTGACTGAAATCGTCACACACCTTACACAAAGTCTGAACGACGGCAAATTGTCACTAGGTATCTTCCTCGATGTTCAAAAAGCCTTTGACCAAGTCTGGTATGTGGGACTGGTCAAGAAACTCGTGAGCATCGGGCTACCAACTCCATTCGTCAGACTCATCCACTCATATGTCTCTCAACGGCGGATCACAGTCAAGGAGCGTGATCGATTCTCTACACCCTTTACTCCCACTGCGGGAGTCCCTCAGGGTTCCGTGTTGGCACCAATACTTTACACAATATACAACAGCGACTTCCCTAACCCTAGACATACCAATACAACTACTTTACTATACGCAGACGACACAGCACTTCTTATAACTACACCACACGTCGACTCTACACTTAGGTTCGCTCGAAATCATCTGCTCCTTGTTGAACAATGGTGTCAGAGATGGAGAGTGACACCAAACCCTAACAAAACACAGATGATCCTTTTCAGATACCCTTATCGCAGCCAATACATCACACCTATCATCACCGAAAGGCACAATTTGAGTCTATGGGGAGAACAACTCCGTCTCCGGAACCAGGTCGAATATCTCGGCGTGCTGTTTACGCAAACAATACGCTGGAGTGACGATACTGACAGAACCTGTAATAAGGTTAGGAGCCGACTCGGACTTCTCAACGCTCTTACTGGCAGATTCGGCCGCACACACTCACGCACACTTATCCATACATACAAAACATTTATCAGACCGGTCATCGAGTACAGATCCTGCATCTGTGCTGTGATGCCCAAACATCTCAACAATAGACTACTCACACTGGAAAGGAGAACCTTACGTAAACTTAACAGAAAACGTTGTGACTATCCTTCTGCACTCATTCATCGCCTGTCGAATATCCAGCCCATCAATGAGAGGCTTTCCTCTCTGAGCAGGAGTTATACAATTCGCACCATCCGGGGCCAAAACCTCAGAGCCCAAAGCACCCTCAAAACTACCTGCTCGTCCCTCGGCAATGTATTCAAAAGACGACCTAAACCCAAACTCCCATTCCTACCCGCTATTCTGCTGGAACTCGCCAGCAACGAGCTCCCTGATGAATACATTGACATTCAGGAGGCAACTCCCCTCTATTACCGTCGCTTAATATAATAATAAATGTTCACTTCGAACTGACACCGACGGGGGGGGGGGGATCGGTTTTCTGTGGTTTTCCGATCCCATTGCACAATAATACCCCGCCGATTTTTCGAGGTACCAGTCCACAGCTGCCCTCACGCGTCGCGACATTCATACAATAATTTAATAGATTTTGTAATTAATAAACATATAAATTTCATATACTTACTAATTCTGTTTTAGATCAAATAAATTCTGAAAAGAACCGTTCACTTGTATCCCTTTCGCCCCCGATTGTCCAGGACTAGTTAGAGCAGCAACAACCACCAACAAACACCGCAACACACCAGTGGACACATCAAAAATCCCAGTGCCTACACCCATCACAAAGGAAACACGTCCTGAAGAGGCACAAGCCTAAAACAGGACAGCTGATACACCCAAGACACAAGAAAAACACAAAATACACAAAACCAACGCTACAATGAAGTCAGTGATTATGTATAATCAGTGGAATGTTACAAGTTGAAGACTGTTACACACCTACATGAAGTGTGAAACAATTCATCAATTTAGGTAGTATACTCATTCAAACAACAAAAAGGTTTTTTTATGCTTTTTGGCTTGAGAAAATGAGACTATTCTCAGTGTTAAAAACATTCTAATAAGAAAATAATGGTAATATGATTTCAAATAAGGCTAGGTAATTGGTGGCTGTCTCAAGACAATTGACAGTTGAAATACAGAAAACCAACCCAACCGCTAAGAAAGGCCGATCTTAAGTGATCTTCTCCCTTACAATTATGTGAAAGTGGAAGTGGAACGGAAAAAGGGAGCAACCAACTCACCAAGCAATTTCCCAGAAACCAGAGGAAAAATAGGGAGAAAAAGGTAAAAACCTTCTCCTCTACTTGTGCAAAATGAGTGAATGATAAATTTCACTGAGATGGTCAATATCATTACGCCTATTCATAGTTGAAGGCTCTTTGAAAAGTGGCAGATCTCAAAAAAAGTTCTTTTGAAATAATTATTTTTAGTGGCTGAAATCTCTGTACTCTCAAAATCAGCCTGATGGTTTGTTGATAAAACGTGTGTGGATAAGGCACACATATATATATATATATATATATATATATATATATATATATATATATATATATATATATATATATATATATATATATATATATATATATATCAAAACTAATGGTTAAACAACTTAAACATTGCATGGCTCTGTCGCCTTTTACATTTAGAAATGAAAGTTAATTTATTTTGCAACAAAATTGGAAAGAATTCTAAATTAGTTCGCAACTAGCAGAATGTGTTAACAAAATACGAAACTTTCTTAGTAAGCAGTTCATATAAAATATAACATAGCTAAAGTATATTTTCCGGAATAACAGTTAAAATTAATATGTCAGTTGCAGTACAAAATATCCTGCTAACAACTTGCAAAGCCGAAGTATTTCCTGACAATTTAAATTTACAGGAAATTACTTAACACTCTTGTCCTTTTAGAGATGAATTTAAATCGAATGCAGCTTTTACCATCTCATTACTCGTAGTATTACATTTTCAAACAATACTTTCTGTGGACAACCAACTCATTTCTCATTTGCCAGTAGAAAGTACACTAGAATTTTGAAATTAGAAATTTCTATATAGTCCTAGTTTTACGATTAAGATTTTATAATGGTTAGAGAGAAAAGAATACCCTACATTTATATATATATATATATATATATATAGATATATATATATATATATATATATATATATATATATATATATATATATATATATATATATATATAAGGAAACAAATCCTCATATTTTAGTAAAAAAGAAAATAAATGAGGATGGAAGGCAACCGTAAATATCTGTATCTGACGATTTGGTTGTCATTACTACACGGTGCAGCCAAGTTAGAAAAGAAGGAAATTAACTTGGGAAGAGATCAACAGGAGCCATGCTACCAATTGTGGCAGTACTGTCAGAAGTCAATGCATTCCAGCCTAACGACATTGCAACACAGCAAAGAAGGAAGATAAAGCTGCCACGCAAAAAACCGCATCTATAGTCTGAAACGACGACCAGGGACAAACAAAATGAGGATGGAAGTTGGCACTGGACACAAACTTTGAAAATCTGCTTCTTAAAAAACTGGAACCATGTGGGTATTTTTCAAATTTGTTGGGAACGCCGCAAATCTCTTAGATACAAATCTCTTAGGCGAGAGACAACATAAAACAAAAACAGTGATTACTCTTATCTGAACTGACCCATTACATTGAGTATAAATCACTTTTTTTCAATAAATTTGCCGGTGTTTGACGTCGACACTCACAGCATGTTCTCTTTTCAAAGATTCTCCCAAACCTTACTGTAACTACACAATTACACAGTCAACTGCCACAACACTACACATTTGCCATGAAAACGGACGAAAAACAAAAAACATTAAAAATTTTAAGAAAAATTTGGACAAACCTAAGACCAACTCCCCCTGACAGCAGCCTCAGCGAGAGTGATGTAGTTATCTTTAAAATTCATTCGCCCAACTCGGTATAAACAAAACATAAGCGAAGAAGGAAAATACAGCTACCTGAGAAAACGATCACTCAGGAGGAATGTTACTAATTTTAGCAATAACGTCAGAGGACTCTACGTTCTAGAGCTACAACTAATACAGCCACGGAGGATTTCATTCCCGAGGAAAGAAAAGCCAAAACGTCTTAAAATATTAAAAAGGATGTTAATTATTTCTCCATTTGGTGTATTCTCCTTCCAGTTTTTTAACCATATAGTTAATATTACTCTCGTCTTCAGTTAGAATGGCTTTATTGTCAAAGAAGTTTATCATGTATAATCTTTTGCCTGCAATTGGCATACCTATATCACAGCACTTTCTTCCCAAAACTGAGAGCGCTTCATTCAGATATTTTTTAAAGAGGTGCTATGCAGCCACGGTAACAGTATCAGTATCAGTAATGCTTTGATAAGTGATCAGTGTAGTAGTGTCTGAGGACTCGGGAGACTTAGACATTGGAAACTCTGAAAAAGACATCGAAGAGAATGTTGAACGCTTGGCTCCTTCTTTTTATTTTGACAGTCTTCTTTCCTAAGATGGCTTTCAGATAACCTATAACGTTCTGGCCATGTTCTTCATCCTTTCTGGCCATTCTTTCTTTCCATTCGTTTGTCGTGTCCATATCATACATGCTTTTTTCTCTGTATTCTATATTCTCTATTCTTAATAGTTTTGTTTTTTGAGTTCTAACCGAGATCTTTTGTGGCTCTCCTGCATAAGTCCATTTCATTACTTCATATTTTTTTATTGAACACTGTTTTAATATTGTATTGTAGATTCGTATCTTCCCTTTGTTTTTGTTATACTGAATTCTCTATACGGCACTCGCTATAGCTACTGTTAACATTTTTTTCAAAGGGAAAAACTCATGTGTAAAGGGTATCAAACGAGTTTTGCTTTAAAACAAGAAAAGAAGATAAAAAGGAAAATAAGAATTCAGAGATGATAATTTGGTCAGACACTAAGCTTGCAATATAAGGTTATGCTGGATATTAACACACAAATCAAAAAGTAAGTTTCAGAGAAAAAAAAATTGAAATATGTATTAAATGATGATAAAAAGATGAAAAAGGTATACTTATGTTAAAATTAAAATAAAAAAAAGAATAAATTGGAAACATAAAGCTCATAAAGAAACATGAGCAGCTGTATCATATTCAATTGAACGAATTGACAAAAAAATGAAAAAATTTTAAAAATAAATATATTAGATAATCTGTGGCACCTGTTGATTTAGCAATAACATCGCAGGTATAGGTTAAAATGATTAGGCAACATAAACCTTCTAAAAACAGTCATTTAATAAGTCTTTAAACTGTATTCATATTTGTAAAATTCATAATGGAAAAATATAAAGAACTGTAAATGGTTAAATCCATCCCGGGCATAAAGGCAATTAAAAAATAAGTTGTGAAAAAACATGAAAGACCCAGTGAAAAAAACGATTTGGAGATCTCTTTTAATATAAAGTATAAAATTATGTGAAGGCAAGGACATAGAAGTTGCCTGTATATTTTTTATATAAATAGACTTTATTTGATTATACATCTCTTATCGTTTATATTAACCTTGTTTTTTATTTTAATAAGGTAATTTAGTGCCAAAAGTTAGACATTTATAATATAAAAGCTTCTATTTGCCAATAACTCTATCGTCGTTTTTCGATTATCCCTGCGCTATAAAATTTCCTCTTTTTCGCTGAGAACTGGACTACAAACTGTGATTTAACGACATGACGCACATCCGACATCTGTTGCCGGAATGTTTAACAGACAATTGATTTGTACCAAATAGAGTCATCCAATTTCAATATTGTGAAGATAGATGTCCCTGAGGGTATAGATAATAAAGTTAAAATTACATTTTACAAAATATTTCATTTTGATATTTTATTTATTATAATAGTATTTAATAAATATTTAAACGAAATATTTATGTTGGTCTCTTAAATCAAATTGATGGTCTCATGAATTATAAGACGAAAAACGTCTTTTATTCTGGATTATTCTGTATAAAAGCCGCTTAATCTGTTAAAGTAAAAGCGATTAATCCATGGTTACATTTTGACTTTAGTATTTTGTTTTTTGTAAACAATAATTTTAGTGACTTAGTTTTGATGGTAACTTGGAAAAGGAATGTAACAAGGAATGTAATAAATGTATTTATTAAAATTAATTTTATTCTACATAAAAATAAATCAATACAAGTTACTTTTTGCTCAGCAATATAATTTATAATAATTATGACAATTACAATCAAGGGCCTAAATTTATTTATCATCATCATCATTCTCAGCCTATTCTACCTGTTATGGTGCAGCCTCCCTTACACAGTCGTTCTTCAATTCTGTCCAGGATTGTCTAATATTCGTTTGTCTGTACCATGTTGTATCGGCTTGTTTACTTATGTCATAGTCCTATCTTAAATTTGGATGTCTTCTTGGTCTCTTTACACCTCTTGGATACCAGTATAATTATAGTCAACCATCTATTGACAGTTTTTCTTAAGTGTCTAAGTTTTACAGATGTATGTCATAATTGGTAGTATACACTGATCAAATGCTTTTTTCTTCAGGTGAAGTGGCATCTTCGATTTCAATATAACTGTATTTCTACCAAAGGATGCCCAAGCCAGTTTCATTCTTCTGTTGATTTCCTGGAGTAAGAAGCTTGACTTATGTTTTAGTTGTCCCAGTTGTACAAACTCGTCTATTGTCTCGAGTGCAGTGTTGTTTATTATTACATCTTGGACATCCACTAGCTCGTTATACATGGTTTTTGTTTTTGTCAAGTTTATTTTTAGGCCAACTTCATTGCTTGCATTTAGGTCGCTTATAAGTTCTTGTAGTTAGTTCTTCAGGATTATTAGCAATTAGAACGATGTCGTCTACAAATCTTAGATGGCTGAGGTATTCTTATAAATGGATAGGCCTCTGGTATGCCAGTTCATTTCGCTAAATATATTTTCTAAAGTTGCAGTGAAGAGCTTTTGGTGATATTGCGTCTCCTTGTCGGACGCCTTTAGTAACGAAAAATTCTGGAGTGTTTTCATAAATTTTTACCTTAGCTTTGTCTGTATATATTTGCTAAAGTCTCTATGTACAGTTTGTCAGTGCCTTGGTTAGTCAAAGCTTCTATTACTGCTTTGAGACTTTCGAATCGAAAGCTTTCTCGAAATCTGTGAAAGTTAGTGCTATCTGTATTTCATATTCTTAAGCTCTACTCATTAGTTCTCGAAGCGTATAGATATGATCCAAGGTACTAAATCCACTTCTGAAGCCAACTTGCTCTCTTGGCTGTGCAGCTTCTAATGCATTTGTTAATCTGTTGTTGATGATCTTGTATATGATTGGTACTAGAATTATAGATCTGTAGTTTTTAATATCCCCTTTGCTACTTTTTTTCTTCTTTTTAACGTGCCCCATCCCTAAGGACATTGGCGATCATCATGGCCCATTTGACTCTATCTGCAGTCGTTCTGAAAAGTTTTATTGACGTTTTCCTACTTCATTGTCTCAGATTCTTCTCCCCGGTGCTCTTTTACCTTCCACCTTCCCTTGTACGACCAGCCGCATCAATTCGTATTTCTCGTTTCTTAGTATGTGACCAAAGTAGCTCATCTTGTATCCAAGGTATTTTTCACAGTCTTTGATAATACCACATTTCAAAGTTAATGTGTTTTTTCTCTGTCGCTCCTGTAATTGTCCAGGCCTCAACTTTATACAACAAGACATAGAATACGTACCATCTCAATACTCTGGTTCTAATTTCGATGTTGAGTTTTACATTGCATAGTATTGCTTTAATCTTTTTAAAAGCACTTCTAGCTATCTCCATACGCCGTTTTGTTTCCGTAATTCTATGCCATTCTTTATTTAGTTCGCAATCTAAGTACTGATATCTGTGCACCCTGTCTAAAAGTTTTCCTTTAGCATAAATACTGTCTTCCTCAATCTTGTTCTTGCTTACCACCATGATTTTTATTTTAATTGTATTCAGTGTCATTCCATACCTTTCGCAGTATTGGGTAATGCGATCAACTAAGATTTGTAGTCCTTCTCTGCTATCCGCAAGGAGTATTGTGTCATCTGCGAATGTAAGATTATTCAGAAGTGCTCCGTTAAACAATTCTTCTAAATATATAATAAAAAGTAAAGGAGAAAGCACACATCCTTGTCTTACACTACGATTTATAGGTATTTCTTTCGAATTTTGTTGGTCTATTTGTATTGTAGCTTTCTGATATCGGTATAGATTGGCAATGATTCTCTCGTCTTCCACATCTAATTCTGTGTTCTGCAGTATTTTTGCCATTATTCGGTGTTGTACTTTGTCAAAAGCTTTTTCGAAGTCGACGAGACATATGAATACGTCGAAATTGACATCTGGACATCGTTCGATTAGTGTTTTTTCAGTAAATAATGCTTCTCTGGAGCCAAAGCCTTTTCTGAATCCCAATTGGTTTTCAGCTATTCCATCATCTAGCTTTTTATAGATACTGTTCTGAATTTATTTAACTGCTATGTCTTTATTTAATTTATAATGTCTTTATTAAAAGGTTCTTATTATATTGTTCTTATTTTAATTTATTAAAAAGCACAATAATTTATATAAGTTTATTAACCACTAATAATACATAATTTATTTTATACGAACGCTACAATTAAAATCGCGGGCGCGGGTCTTCAGATATTAACTAACTCCTTCAATGAAAGCTCCGTTATTATATATAAAAATACAACTGGCCTAGAATTCAGGAGAATCCCTCTGATTTATACTAGAAGGTAAATCCGGGTCATAGTCCGACCGGTTTCTGATAAATTTCTGCCAGCTAATGGAAGGGTCTCGTAAAATCTAAAACATAAGTGAATAAACAAGATGTTTACAGGTTTTTAATATGACTCATATTTTTACGTAACAATACGTTCATGTATCACTCGTAAAAACACTTTTAGAATATGGTTCATCAAGCTAATTGTCCTGTGCTCTTCACACTTCATTGCGTTTGATTTTTTGGGTATTGGAATAAATATTGATAATAACCATTCTTTCGGAATCTCTCCCGTATAATAAATGTCATTAAATAATTCTATTAGTGTACCCATATGATTTTTTGTTAACTTAATATTTCTGTAGGTATTCCTTCTGGTCCCATGGCCTTCTCATTTTTTATACGTTTTAGCGCTTTCTCAACTTCGTCTTTGGTTTTTGGTAGCTCATTTCTTCCTCTTGGTTCAATGACCTCAATTTTCTCGTCGTCTTCGAATAGCTCTTTTATGTATTCTTCCCATCTGTTTATTTTATCTGTACATTCCGTTATTATCTTGATATTTTTATCCATGATATTTCCGATACCCTTCTTCTTGTATATGCGAGCTGTCTCTTTGATTTTCCGGTATATGTTAAAACTGTCATGTTGTTTATCTAACCTTTCTATTTCTTCATACTTTTTTGATAGCCACAGTTCCTTAGCTTCTTTGATTTTCTGTTTGAATATTTTATTAATTCTTTTGTACTGTTGTTCGTTTTTATTCTTGTATGCCCTTCTTTCCGTCATCAGTTCTTTTATCTCTTGTGTGATCCATTGTTTATTTTTAGATGATGTGTCTTCTTGAAGTTTTTGTTTTGTGATATTTTTCAAGATCTCCTCTACTTTACTCCATTTATCTGTTGGTGTCAATTGCATTTGCCTTTCTACCTCCTGAACTTCTTTGTGCTCTTGTTCTTTGATTTGTTGGTATTTATCAGTTTCTTTTAGTTTTCTCAGATTGATTCTCGGTATTTTGGCAGGTGTTTTTAACTTTTTTAGCTTGAGCTTTATGTTTGCTAGAACTAAATTGTGGTCACTTGTTATATCTGCTCCTGGATACGCTTTAGCCGATATTATGGCATTTCGGAATCTTTGATTTATTATTATGTAATCTATTTGATTTCTTATTATAATTTCACCATCATGTATATATTCTTTGATTTAGGAGTTTATACCACGTGTTTTTGATAATAAGTTCGTTATCTTTGCAAAACTGAACTAGTCTTTCACCTCTTTCATTACGTGTTCCCATTCCCTATTCTCCTATTACTTCTTCATCTCTTCTTTTCCCTACCTTCGAGTTGAAGTCACCTAAAATCAAATTCACTTCTTCTTTTTTAGTTTTATTGAATGTTTTGTTTAAGTCATTGTAGAAGCTGTTTACTTCTTCCTCTGTGCTATCAGATGTTGGTGCATACACTACAATGATGTTTATATTGCACGGTATAGCGTTTTAATTTCAATAGTGTCCTTCTATCCGTTATTGGTAGAAACCCTTTGGCTGCTCTTTCTACCTTTTTATGAATGAAAATTATGTTTGCTCTAGTCCAGTATTCTAATATGCATATTAATCCTAGATGGTTCGTAAATATACCTGCTAAGATTTTCCAGGTTTTCTATCCAGCATATTTAAGCAGCTCCACTGTTATACCATCTTTTCCAGCTGCTTTTCCGCTTTTTATTTTTGTAATAATTGTCGATTCTACCTCTTTCTGTAGGGCCCCTGGTACATCTTCTCGGTTACTGATTTCTTCTTCAAGTATCTAAGGGGCTTTGTTCGTTGTAGATTTTAGTCACGAGTTGTATTATTTAATTTCTGTCTACAATTCTGGTAATTTCGTTTGTTGAAAACGCTTTTGTGGTTTTCTTATGGTTTTTCCTGTTTTAGATTGCACATTCTACCAGTCTTTCATAGTCTTTGATATCTTATTATCTTACAAAGGTTTGTATATTTTATTCTCTGTATGTAGCTACTTGCGTTCATTTCCCTTTTTTGTTTTAGGATTATTTTAGTTTTATTAGGCGGTTTCTTATGTTAGTTTTGTTATTACGGTCCTCCGATTTTTTTTTGTACTATCAAGAACGGTTTCCATTAATTTAGACCTGTCGATTTGGTAGTGTAATCTTTCATCAATTCCTTTCCTTCTGCAGTGATCTGAGTTTTATTTTAGATCGGTAATAATTATACTATAGTTTATTTTTATGAACGAGAGAGTAATTAGCATAATTTTAACTGGTAGCTCCGACCACTCCATGGGCGTGCTCAAGATTAATTGAAAAATTATTTTGAATAATTGTAAAAAATAAATGAATTATTTCAGTGTTATAAAGTGTCATGTGTATGTAAACAAAAGTGACCTCTTTTATCACACACTATATTAGAACTGACTGGCCTACATTAAAAAGGGTTTTAAAAAATTCACATTTTTTTTAATTTTTAAAAATTACAAAAGAGAAAAAGAGTTTTTAAAACCGTCTAAGGTATGTTAAATAGATGAATAAAAATATTAATATAAAACTTACAGCTACTTGTTACAAATCCAAATCAGATTCAGAAGATGAACTTTCAGAACCAAGATTTATAATAACTGGCTCGATCATTTTATCAGTAATATTGTCCAGCTTCCACATTTTTTCCTCTTCTTTAATAGTGTGATTTACTGCCTTTTCCCAGTTTTCAGGTTTTACATTATTTACGGCCTCCAAAAACAACTATTTAACATCATGAATTTTAAAAGTGGTATTTTTTCTTGAAACTTTACTCTTTATCTGTGCCCATACCAGTTCAATTGGGTTTAATTCACAATGATATGGTGAGGATCTAAGTACTGTCATTCCACGATTTTTGGCAATTTCATCAATTTCGTATTTTTAAAATTTTTCTTTATGAAGGGCACACAACGAATAAAGTTCCTTTCTTATAGATCCGGGATGGTACGTAATATTTTTTGAACTCAGCCAATTCTGCAAGTCTTTTTTTAACCACTTGGTTGTGGGCAGTCCTTGTATAAGTCTGGAGTGATAACTTGCATTATCCATTACTATTACACAGTTCTTAGGAAGAAGATCTATCATTTGTTCGAACCATTCTTGAAAGACATCAGCGTTCATGTCTTCATGGTAGTCACCGGTACGAGTTGATTCAAAAGTTAATAAACCACCTTTAACAAAACCGTCTGAACTGCCAATGTGTACTATTATCAGCCTGCGTCCTTTCCTGATGGTGGGTTTAAACCAGTAGATAAGTTATTTACAAAAGCGTGCCTTTGACTTGTAACAGTTTCATCCTGCCAAAATTTATTTGGTGTATGACCCTCGTTGATCCATGTTTCATCAAGATAAAATATTTTTCTTTTTTGGTTTCTCATTTCCTTTATGGTTCTTAGAAAATGTCTTCTCCATATGACAATATCGCTTCTTTCTAATAAAATAGACTTTCTGGGATTCTTTTTCCAGCGGAAGCCTATTTCTTTTAAAAGTTTCCATAACGTACTTCGACTCATTTCTGGGTAATTCTTATCATCTCGAACTGAGACAAGAACTTTATCCAATGTTGGAAATTCTTGTCTAAAGAAGAATTCATGCACTTTCCGTCGAAGTCCTTCTTTAAAATGATATTCTATTTGAAATTTTGGTTTCCCTGGAGCATTACGTGGCATTTGAAAACTACCACATTTCTCTTCTTTAATAACTCTGTAAATCGTAGATTTCCCAACACCAAGTGTACTGCTAACTAACTCAACGGTCTCATCAACACTTTCACATAAACGTTTGTCTGTAAATGATTTAAAACAATTAAATATTAATGTTTTTTCATTAACTATTAGAGGACCAATTTTTCGGCGTTTACACGGCACTTCCAAATTTTCCATAACACTAGTATACACAATAAACTGCACCTTGCAACTGAAGTACCTACTTTTAGTGAACTGTTAAGAATTTTGAATACGCCACTTGGACCTTCCTATATACAAAATGGAAAAACCCACTATCACATTTTCTGTAAAATAAGTTTAGAAGGTAATTATCTAGTCAATGACTGTCGTAGATTCCTGGAATTAAAGAATTAAATGTTTGATTGTTGAAACCCTTACTTCGTGGAATGCACTCATTTCAGATAAAATAAAACTTTTTATTTTATCTAAAGAGTTAAACTTTATTTTGCAAATAGGCAAAGAATTAAACTTTATTTTGCAAATAGGCAAAGAATTAAACTTTATTTTGCAAATAGATAAAATAAAACGTTTTATTTAATCTAAAGAATTAAACTTTATTTTGCAAATAGGTAGGTACTTATTAAACTTTTATTGGTTATATATAACCAATAAAATAAACATCTTACATTTCTTGCAAATTCATTAGTACCTGTTAACCTCCATCACTCCGACACTGGCAACCTTATTTAGGGATTAGTAACCCTCACAACTATTGTATTCTATTCTGCTCCAATCTTTATACCTGGTGGTCATACTCAATTTAAAATGTTTTCCTATATACTTCTGTAAACTTGTTGACAAATATCTGTTTTTCATTGAGTCACCCGTATCAACAGTTTAGGGATTTGCATACATAATTTATTGTTTTATTACTCTCTCATACATAAAAATACACTAATTACTGTTAGTTTTGTGATTAATTTTATTCTTTCTGGTTAAATATCTAAAACAATTTTTGCTCTGATTTAGTTTATGGTCACTGTCTGTTATACAGTCTTTCTTCCCATTTATTTCTCTCATCGACTCCATACTTTTCCATGATTTGCTCCTTGTTTTTTTTTACCCGTTTGGCATTAAAGTCACCAATTAACTACTTAAAATTACTTTTACTGTTATTAAATGCTTCAGTTCTTGTACTGCAGATTTCCTCTATTTTTTCATCAGTATGAGTAATTATTGGGTTGTATATTTGTATAATTTGTATATTGGAACCTAACCTAACAACTATCAAAGACATATAATATACACTACATCGAGTAAGTCTTCCCTATTCGGCTTTTTTCGTTTCTTAGCCTCTACCTTTTCCTATTTCTCCACTCATCATTTTAGAGGCTTCTGATTCTTATGAGATTCTCCCCTGCTTTGTTGCAATTGTGTTTCGATCTCCCACTTCTCCTTCAATGAGCTTGAAGGATAAGTGAGAGACCGAAACTCTCTTTTCATATTTTCAAACGACATCTATCTTCTAGCATTCGTCTTAAGTCGCCGTACCACTTTTAACTTTTTGCATCTGTGGTATCTATTAGATCTATATCAACCTCAGATATCTTATTTTTTTCTTAATTAATGAATTTCCGAATTAACTTTTTACTGTACGTAATAAACATTTTAAATAATAATAATTACTCGTATAGGAAACTTTGAGTAACTAGTTTTTTCAACTGATCTGGTAACACCTGATGCATACATTTGAGGCGTGCTAAAGGATTCAGGATTAAAGTCAGAAATTTCGGTAGCAGATTTTGGAGAACTGCGACAAAAGATAATAAACTGGTTTCAACAACTACAGCAACTACTCTTTATACATATGTTGAATAACCTGCAAAATCGTCATGAAGCTTGTTTGTGCCGCAATGGTGAACATTTTGAACATGTAAATCATGTAAATTATAAAATAACTACAATGTTCATTTTCGGTACTGTTTATATTGGCGAATACTGTATACAGAATTTAATAATTATTTCTCTTTTGATATTTACTTTTGAAATATTCCGGATTAACATGCACTTAATTGTCTGTGTTTTACACCTTTTCTTCTGTAATAACGAGCAGTTCTAGTTTGAAATTAATTTATTTGTAATGGTAAGATTTACGAATGGGAATCCTCCCATCAGCCCAGCTCCGCAACGTCATCACCATCCTCATTTCGGAGGTCTCCTGGCATAAAGTGTTAAATGTCGCCGCAGTCATATATTACAGCAACGTTATCAACGCTAAACTGTCTGCATGCGAAGCAGGTCTCAACGGGCCGTGTTACATTATCAACAGCGCTAACAATGTCATAATGTAGCAGTAATCAGAGTGGCCCTTGGGACGGTTCACATATCTTGCTGCCGCCCCCGTGGCTTTGGACCCTTTCCGCTCTTTGGCTCTCTTCCGGTGGTAAACACCGTCCGTTTTCATGATTAAAACACTGCTAGATCTAAAACTCAAATTATCTGGCATATAGTGTGATACTGCATTCAGAACTTGAATATTCACTAAGGATTATATGATTAAAAATATCATGTAAACTCGAAAACTTAAGGCCTACTTCAAATATGTTTAATTCGAAACGGAAAAACAAAAAAATCTGTTTTTTAAAGTACTACACGGTGATAAGAGACATCATGAAAAAATTATTAAACGTAAATTATGACAAAAACCAATGGAAGCAACTACAAATCATTAATCAATTAACAACCTTAACATCAAAGCCAAAAAAAAACAGATGGGCACGGAATGAAGGAAGGACATACAGTTTGTAACTCCAAGAAATGATCATAGCGCATACACATCTTAAAACGCAGCGAATACTATAAGTTAAAGCCAAGTATGAATACCGCTTTATCATTTAATGCCGATAACTTTATTGCTAGTATACCAAGTAAACGAAGTTATCTTTTACGACATATTTATGTATAACATTTACTGCTCTCTTGTGTCAATCAGCTCTACTCAACAAGTTTATTTATTATTTTGTTGAAATAGGACCTATGGAATATAATAATATATCGTATTAATACAGTGAATTTATTAACAAACATGTTTAATGAATTTTGTTTAATTTTTTCTGGCGTGTAATGTAGGTTTACCAAATAACCAAAGTTATGCCTTTTCAAGAAGTTATGTTTTTAGAAAAATAAGGTTCCATCCACAAGAAATATGTATTGCGGCGGCGGTATCTCTGAAGGATCGTATTACCATCAAATTCATACTTGTCATTATTATTAAATTTTTGTTGATGGTTAAAAATTAAATGATCCGGTATTATTTATTATCTTAATGAGAATTAAATTTAGGTAAATCATCAATCTTCAAATATGTTCTTGAAAACATGCGAACATTTGCAATCTCAGGGTTTAAGTATCTCGGCAATAATTTAATTGTAAAAATGGGAGAACATTTATTTTTAGATTTCTCGTATTTTTAATAAAAATTATCTTGTCCTCGGTTTTGAAGAAGTCAATATGTATTCTTCATTTTTTGTCCCTACGATTTATTTTCTTGAAGAAAAAGTCCTCATCATCATGAAACCTCTTCTGGTAACTGCTGGACATAGGTCTCTTCAATTTTTCGCCACTCTTCATGGTTCTGTGCTTCTTGTTTCCATTTCTTGGATATTCGTCTAATGTCGTCCATCCAGCGTGTTGGTGGTCGTCCTCTGCTGCGTTTGTCTTCTCGTGGGCGCCAGTCAATTAGTTTTCTGGTCCATCTTGTGTTTTTCAGTTTCGCTATGTGACCTGCCCAATTCTATTTTAGCTTGGCTATACGTTCGACGACATCACTGATACCTGTTCTTTTCCTTAAGTCTTGATTCCCTATTTTGTCTTTTTTTGTCACGCCGAAAATTGATATTTCCATGCGCCTTTGTACCACTCGCATTTTTAGTGCTGTTGTTTTTGTGAGCGTGAGAATTTTCTGCTACGTATGCCATAATAGGAAGAACGCATTGGTCAAGTTTCTTTCGTTTCATGGCTATCGGGATGTTGCTCTTAAAGATGTCTCTTAGTGAACCATACGCCGCCCAAGCACGTGTTATTCGTCGTTGAAATTCGCAGGTTTGGTTATCCTTGCCTATTCTGATTTCATGACCAAGATATATGTACTTTTCTGTCAATTCTACCACTTGATTTTGGATGATTGGGTGTTCGCTAGTAGTAGTAGTTCGCTACAAAAAGTCCTAGAGCCTTGAAACTTCATATATATATTTGTCTTAGGTTCTTTCGGTCCAAGGAACTCTATTGCGTGTGGCCTCAATAGGTCTTTCTAGTTGTCAGTCAGACAGGTTTCGAACGCTATTCTACCGATTTTTTTCTTAGGCTTTTTCTAAATAATTTAAATATCTAATTATTAGATTTTATCTGTTAGTTTCTTCCGTAGTTGGCTTTAACTCTGTACTTTGAGTGTTTTTATTATTATGGCATATGGGGATCTACATTAAATAAATAAAAAAATCAAAATTTTTCTTCTTCTTTTATGCCACTTACTGCGCCTTTGAATGCGTTGTTGAGTACTATTTCAGAGTAAATGTTAGAAATTATGGGGCTCAGTATACAACTTTGTCTGGCTCCGCTTTTAATTGATACAGCTTTTGTTTGGCTATTTTTAAGCCACATTGTCTCTAGCTCATATTCGTAAAGTACTAAACAACTCTTAGCTCTGCTTCTTTCTCTTTATAAGCAATTTTGCTTGTTCATTGGTGGATGGTTACAATACCTCTATGGAAGGTTGTCACTCCATCTTTTGCGTGATCGTAAGATACTTCTTCTGCCGATTGGTGACTTATCTCTTGCTATTTTGACGACAAGGGTCTGCTCTATTCTGCTTATGTGGTTATTCTTCTTTTTTTTTATTTTGTGTCCAATCATTTATACACTGTACTGTGTGTTATATTTTCTTCTGTCTTCATTTCTCTTTCGATCTCTCAGCGTATTTCCTGTAATTCTTTTCAGTACTCTTATCTCTGCCATTCCCAGTAACCTTTGCATTGTGGCTGTGTCGGGTCTGATTTCTGAGGCATATGTCATTCTTGGTCTTACACTAGCTTTATAAATTCGTGAATTTTAGATCTTGTGAGTCCAAACCTTTTCTGTCCAAAAAATTCAACATGATATGTCTGACATAGTCAAATGCTTCATTGTAATCCATATAACACAGGCAGCCTTGTTTTTATTCGTCTCTGGTTAGTAATACAATTTATAGAGCAAACGAAGATATCTACTTCCCAATTATTCGTTTCAGTCAGATCTTGCTACTGCTAGCAATTTTTATGGATTTAATTATCTAAAAACTTTAGTAACAACTTATATATATGACCCATTAAACTGATTCATCGTAACTGATCACATATTTTTGCACGTGGATTCTTTAAAATACGGTTAACTGTGGATTTAACCCCTTAAGTACTGACGCGTAGTCTACCAGACTACGTTAGTTAAAGACTAGGTTATTTGTTTACTGTTACGTTGTGATAGTCGAAAGTGGTCAAAATGAGTAATAAAGCACATTCTTCAAACAGTGTGCGTTTTATAGATGATAATTATGGAAAAACTGTTACGAAGTGATATGAAGAATATGATGTAGTGGAAGTGAAATAAAGAATACAGAATATGATTGTGCTGTTGCAAGTGAGCACGATATAGCATCGGAATCTCGGAAGAGAGTGATGAAGACGAAAATATTGAGGAAGATGACTCATATAATCTAGGTAATATTTTCAGCAGCAATCGTTTTAAACGAGCGGCACAAGAAGTTATACCTACACGAAGGAGAACCTTGAAGATCCTGATCCAGGTCCTGCTCGTTCGCTTGGAAATAATGCATTCCCTTTAGAGGTTTGAAATTACCTGTTTTCGACAGAGATGAATAAGCAAATTATTTACTGGACCAACGCTTAAATCTATAGATATTGGGAAAAATACAAAAGAACTGATTAAAGTGAAATTCGTGACACAAATTTGATTTAAATAAAGGCATTTTTGGCTATGCTAATTTATACTGCCGTGTTTAACTTAAATCATGAGTGCATTCGTACCATTTTTGGAGATGGAGACATACAGATGGCACCGAAAGAGACATTATTCGATATTTTATGACTAAAGATCGGTTTGCGCTCCTGTTAGCATGTACTCGATTTGATAATCCTAACGACCAAAAACATCGTCAACAAGCTTATCCAACCGCCTTTATATCAGAAATAGGATATTAGATGCCATTAGATGCCTGGCCATTAGATGCTAGTTACTTTTCGGCGCAGATCTAAATTAAAAATTATCATCCCGAACAAACCCGGCAAATATGGTCTTAAAGTGATTTGTCTCACAGGTGCCAGGAACGGCACCTGTATATATAGCTATTGTCTTTGAATAACTATATATACTGTGGCAAGGACTATAATGGGAGTAAACTATCAGAAGATGAAAAAAACTTTCGAAGCCAACTCAATCTGTTTTACGACTTTTTTGTCCATTGTTCAAAACAAACCGAAATATCACCGCAAATAATTGGTTTTCATCGGTTAAGTTAGTGCAACTTTTAAGGAACAATTGTTTGACTTAAGTAGGAACTATGAAAAAAAAATAAAAAGAAAATTCCTCTTTCTTCTTTACCAAATAAAAAGAAGGCGATAGGAAGCACCATATATGATTTTACTAAACAGATAACATTGTTGTCATATGCAGGAAAAAAAACTACAATTCTTGTATACTCAATGCACCATTGTAAAGATACTGATTCGAGAATAAACAAGCCAGAAATTGTGTCGCTCTAGAAAACGGTCAAAGGAGGAGTCGACTTACTAGATGAGAAATATTCAAAAGGACTTGCAAACGTCGCACTGGTAAATGGTAATATTTTTCAGAATTGTAGATGCATACATAGTTCATCAGGCATACAGAGACAATCCAAAAATATCCAAATTTCCAAAACAATTGGCAAAACAGTTAGTACAACCGCATATACGAAGACAGGACACCATGACTCATGTTTCCAGAGAAATAAAAATTTGTATACGTCGGGTATCAGGTATTCAAGAAACAATTGCGTCAAACCTTGTAGGTGACGACATCTTGGAAAAAAGGAATATATGCTCGATTTGCCCAAATAAAAAAATACGAATGACTAAATACCTATGAAATAATTGCAAATAACCGATATGCCTCTAGTGCACAAAACGAGTGTGTATTCGATATGCAGGAGATGATTAAAGAGTAGAGAAAATCATGTATTTTAATATTTATTAATTATTGCTTAATTTACTTTTTTAACTGTGTGGTTACTTTATATACATTTGATTGTACCTAAGAAATACTAGATCTTTATTATCCACAAGGAAACTAAGTTCCTGTAGCTGGCTATATACCATGTATCACAAAAAATTTATTTAAAATCCTTTATAAAAGGTATATAATTAAAATATCCAATCGGGCTATATCACAAAACGTTTTCGGAAACTATATTCCATCATCAGTGGGTCCTAAAAGTATATGTTCACGCCTCTATCTAATTCAAGTTTATTTTATACATTTTTACAATCCGGCAACATAGTAGCATATGAAAATATATTATGCCATATGTGAAGATAAGACGAGTCCCTAAAGGCACCCCAAAGACGAGATCACTCAAATACGAGACGAGATCGGTGATACAGCATTTAGCGCGAGCGGACATAATACTTATTAGCATTCATATTATATGTATTGTGTAATTCAAAATAAAGTCAGTTTTGTTTTCGCACGGAGTTTGATTATTCACCAGCGGCACAAGCGAAGTGCATATCAAGCAAATACAGTATATAACCACTTTAATTAAAAAGAACATGAAATTTAATTTTTGACCAAGGTTAATACAAAAATGTGGTTAATACTTACTAGATGTACATGTTTTGAGCCAATAAATATTTGGGTAAAAACCCGTTAAATGTTATTAGTTTAAATTTAGGTTACATTATTTGATCTTATATGTTAAGATGTTAAAGTTACCAGTGGAATTGTCTGAAAAGTCTAATGAGCCATACACTAAAATTTTTTCTTAAAATTATACATCGCAGAATATACAAACTATGCGAAGAGAGAATACAAGACACACAGTTTGGATTCATGAAAGGCGTAGGTAGGAGAGATGCACTGTTTAGTCTACAGGTATTATTCCAAAAATGCAGAGATATGACTTGCGATATCAACACCTGCTTTGTGGATTACCAAAAAGCAAAGCATTTGACATAGTTCAACACCAAAAAATGATGGATGTTCTAACCAAAGCCCAAATAGATGATAAAGGCCAGCTTATAATACAAAATTTATACTGGAACCAATCAGCCACAATAAGAACAAATATTGGAGATGAACCGACGGAAGCGATCTAGATTCTGCGAGGCATAAGACAAGGATGTATACTTTCACCTATATTATTCAACCTATATTCAGAGAAAATATTTAGTGAAGCCTTGGAAAATTGTGAACATGGAATCCTTCTAAATGGAGAATGCCTAAACAACATTCGCTATGCAGATGACACCGTTATTTTTGCAGACAGTTTAAACAGTTTACAGCAACTAATAAACAAAGTAAATGAAGTAAGTGAAAGATTTGGACTACAAATAAATAGATTAAAAATTAAATTTATGTTCATCGGCGAAAATAAAATTAGAGACGTTAACTGCTTATCAAGAATACACCAGTGGACCGACTAAAACCGTTTACCTATCTTGGAACAATAGTAAACGAACAATGGGATCACCCACAAGAAGTAAAATGTAAAGTAAAGCCGGCTAGCAGTGCATTCAACAACATGACCAAACTGTTTAAAAGCCACAACCTTAATCTGGAAATAAAAGTAAGGCTCCTAGTTATTTTCTCCATATCATACTACGGGGTTGAATCCTGGACACTCACTGAAGCGGTGGAGAAACTGAAACTTAAAGCCTTCGAGATGTGACTATACCGAAGAATCATAAATATATCATGGACGGACAAGATAAAAGAAGTGATGTATGCGATTAAAAGGAGAAAGTTAGAATATCTCGTATACATAATGAGAAACAGCACTAAATACAGATTACTGATGATCGCCAATATTCGAAACGAATAGGCACCAAAAGAAGAATGAACTGAAATATTTTTTGTTGCTTTAAATTTTGCAACTTTATATATTTCTTTCATTTTCTTTGAATTAAGTTCATTTGATATCCTACTGTTTTCGCTTTGAATGATATAGATAGCTACTTTCTCTTTCTTGTCAGCCTTACAGTTTTCAAAATTGTCAAAAAGTCAAAATATTGGTCTAGTCTAATTACTTCTATTCGGAATAAAAGACAATCAAATATTTCTTTCTCCATTTCGTTCATTTCCCTAACAGCCAATAATTAATAAACTCACGCTCCCTGTACTAGGGAGTGAAAATTATCTACACTTCATTTCAATTTTTCCAAATTCTTTATAGAATCCATTCAGCGAAAGACCCTTTCCCTCTCATTCTGTTGATAGCCGAACACATAGAGGACCGGAAATCCCGCATTTTTCTGATATAGGGACAGCGATTATGACGTGCGTAGAGCTTTTTAATTATAGAAAGCACCAAAATATCCCATATTCCGGAAAATCGCCCAAGGGCACGGTCGACAAATTGAGAAAGATGAGAGTTTGGAAATTTTTTTCGGTATACCTGGCTTCAAACGGTGAAAATTTTGCAATTTTGTTTAGGGTTTTGTCTATCTTATATAAATAAAAATGTATTTTTAGGACGCTGACCCTTCAGTGCCGGAAAAGGACTTATTATGGTCTTAACGACTCCAAGGGTGCTCTTGTTGTTTTTTACAGTAAATTTTAAATATAAATGTGAATCTGAAACATCCATGCTTATTAATTTATATTTAAATGGGAATAAGCCACAATTAAAGGTTAAAATACGTTTATTAACGTTTCAATTTCCACTTCGGAAATCTGGTTAACATTGAGATATTTTTTCCACTGAGATTATTATGTCTAATTTTGGAATTGATGGCTGAGTAACAGCAAAGTTTAGACCCTTTGACAGTATTAAATTCTCCGTTGCATTTAAATGTCTATTTGATAGATTGACAACTGTCGCTAAAATGTCATTATTTCTATTTAGGTTATCTAAAGTGTGTATACTGTTTTGTTCTAATAGAATATTAAATTTATTTAAATGTATATCTCTTTGTTTAATATATGAATTTTCATATACTATATGTAAGCTACAAATAATTTGATCAAAATCAGAATTTGATATCATATCGAAAAGTAATTGAAACGTCAATAAACGTATTTTAACCTTTAATTGTGGCTTATTCCCATTTAAATATAAATTAATTTAAAATGCCACAAGAAAATAGCTTCAGAACAATATTAAGAATCCATGCTTATTAGTAGATTTAGAAATAAAGCTTGTACATGTATATGTGAACTGTTTTTTAAAATACGTAAATATTATTTAAATATTTATAGCGAACACAAAATATGTGTTTTTACTAGTTTGGTACAGTTGTAAAATAATCTTTTTAGAACTAAATTTGTAAAAAATTTATATATAGCAGGACTCATCAGAGCGACAAGGTAGAAGCCTTGAACGTGAAATCACATCTCTAGTCCATGAACGCTTCGTTCTACAGTATTTAACGCAGCTATTAAAGTCTACACTTTGTGAATTTGTAATAGATAGTAAGAACAAATACTTCCTTAAGCAACTGATGAAGCAGCACAAAGTAACTTTGTCATGGATGCAACGCCATAAAGAAAGGAGATTACTGCTAGTGTTACTAAAGAACAAGCTAGTATTTGTTTTATTGAAAAGTCGCATCGCTAAAAATGTCTCTAAATGTTCAAAGAAACTTAGTGGGGTCTACTATGAAAGTCTTTCAGGTTAAAGGTAAGCAGAAAGATACAACCTTCTAACCGCTACCAAAAAAAAAAAATTGAACTGAGGTTTTATGTGAATTATCACTGAAAGAAACTTACTCAGATATGATAACTATAAAATGTATAAAGATCACAGAGTAACATGCCGATTTCTCGTGACATATCTGTTCAAATGTCAGGGTAATTTTTCTAAATAATTATTAATACATGGAAGAGGTTTTTGGAGACTTATCTGACAAAAAAACGTGTACAAAAAGATAATAGGCGTTTTGAAATCTCCAAGGTTTTTGGACTTAAACATGGATCTTGGTTATGTATACGAAAGATCTTTCAGATCGCAGTGTGAAAAGATCTATGAGACTAAATGACCCTCTCTGAAATCCAAAAATAGTTTCTTGATATCCTACATAGATACCGTGAATTTAAGATAAATCTCTGGTCACACAGTTATATTTTAAAAAAGATATGTGTCTTATTTTATCGTTTGAAATAAATTGAAAATGGAATATGTTTTATAAGAATCAATATAATATGTATCTGATTTCAACTATCTAATTCTTTATAATTAATTGCTATCTTTGGTACAATTTTCTTATGTTATTGTTTTAAATTTAAACTTAATATATTTTTTTTGTTTTAGGTAAGTGATCGTCTTCAACTTCTTTAATTGATTTAATACACAGTGAGTATATTTAAAGTAAATACAATTAGCAAAACACGTTTTATTTTTCACTTAAAAGCCATGTAAGGCTTAGGAATAACTTTTTTCTTAGGAAATTAAAGTCGCCTAAATTATATCATTTTTATGCCACCTTTTTATTTTTATTTTTCGTCATTAAACTAGATACTTATAAGTTTCTCTCTTTGGACATATGTTATGTTGCACCATCTTGTTCGATATATCCATTTAGTAACCAAGCTGTGGAGTCTTCTCACAAATAAATCATGAATCATTCTGTTTAACATATTACAATACTAGCACCAACTTTCTGAGAATAAAAATTCTCTAAAGAGTTCACTCGGAAATTTCAGGTAGACAAGTCGAAATACTTTGAGCTCCACAACTTTTACAGTTTTTGAGAAGAAACAGTGTAAATTTAAATAATAAACTGAAATATATAGAAGCAGTGTACAGTGTTCTGGTAATAGCTGTATGTACAGTTTCCAAATTGGCGGAAGTTTGATTACAAACATTGCTTTTATATACATACGAAGAACATTATTTATATTTCGTATTTATTAATTATTAAAAAAACTAGTTTCAACTCTTGGCATTATCTTGCTAATTCCTAGATCGAATATTTACTTTTAAATAAACAGAGTCGGACCTACCCAAATTAAAATTATTGAAATGAAAGTTCAATTTAAATTTAAAAAAAAGATAGAAGATTAAATTTGACAAAATGACAGGTGGTACTTCTGACTACAGGGATCCATCAATTAATCCCGATCAACAAAACTATTCTACCATCACTATGCAACAACCATTAACAAAATTCCCAACAAAAAACCAGGCCGTAATTTTACCGGCAGTAGATGAAATAAGAACAGAAGAGTATAGTCCATTTAAAAAATGTACTGTTCTCATGAAAAATGTCAAACGAAAGAATATGCATCTACCTTTCAAGAATACAAGTCGTAGATGATTTTCTAAGTCAACATGGCGAAATTAAAATTGGAGAACATACAATCAAAGCACGTAAACTAATTACACCCGCTAATAGATTAGTTTTATCCAACGTATGTCCATCTATACCCTATGACATAATCAAACAGTCTTTAATCAATCTTGGTTATAAATTAATGTCTCCGATTTCGTTCCTTAGAGCTGGAATACAAGACCCGCAATACAGCCATGTACTTTGTTTTCGAAGACAAGTTTACTTTGCACCTATAGACAATTTTACTGTACCCGACTCCGTCCTATTTGATTTCGAAAATATTTCGTACCGAATTTTTCTTTCCGATAAACTAACTTGTTACAAATGACACCAAGCTGGTGTCATTTGTAAACTATACCAACAGAATTCACAAAACCAAAACCAATGCAAATTAAAAAGAAGAAAAAAATTATCAAACTAGACAAATCCACTTCAGAAACTACTAATATTGAGTCGTTATTACAATCAGTTAAACAATTTATCCAGGATTCATCACCACCATAATGTACTAAATTACACCCAATTAGTAGCATTCTTAGAAGACGTTCACGGTTCTTCCACCCCAGTAAAACTGGCCCTAGAACACACACAGAATATACACGGGTTGGGACATATGCTAACTGAAATATATCCCATCTTGAACGAAAGAGCAATTAAATCTAGAATTACAAGAGTCAAGAAAAAACTACGTAGTAAAATAAACCAAGATTTTAGTATTCAGGATGACACTTCTGAAGATACTGACGCATCATAGGAAAATACTTCTTCTAACGATAAATAACCTAATGAAGAAAGAACAACAAAAACTGCTATATTTGTGATATTCCTCTGACAATCGAAAACATTATTGTTAGTTGTCCACTCTATCACCTAAAACGACTTCAAAGTGATTTACCAAGTGATCTAAAAAGTGCTCTGAACTATAGTAAATGTGATAAAGTGACTAAGTTTCTAAAATTAACTAAATTGTACAATCTAATATAAAAATAGACTTAAATTCTCAATTGTAATTAGTTGTTATAAGCAAACATATGATTTTATGTACAACTCTACCCCGCCAATAACCTTTTATGGCTGACGAGGTTTACTTAATAAAAGAAATGCTCTAAAGACAACATTATAATTTTCAGATGATTATCCATTGAAATGCTATGATTTAGCCGAATTAAGTACCTAAAATCAAGACAGATTGAAGAAAAATTGTATTAATTACGATCTTCATTAGATTATTTTTAAATCATTTAAAAAATTCCACTAGTTTAAGATAATCTACTAAAATGATTAAAAACAATTATAATTTTTTTCAAGGGCCACTACTTAACTAAGTGTTTTTCGGATTTTTATTAAAAACATAACAAACCATATTAAGATTTTCAGTTTTATGTTAACCACTTTTACTTTTAGTTTTTGGACTAATGTGCAGCCTCTTTAAACCACTGCTCAGAATTTATCGTTATTTTAACTATTCCATTTTCCAGAAAAATGGAATAGTGGCATTATGACAATATTACATAAAGAAGAAGATGTAAGAGAAATTGGAAACCACAGATCGATCACCTTGTTGTCTCATTTATGTAAGCTCATTATGAGAATAATTACTAACGGACTGGGATCTAAGCTACATTTTCACCAACTACTAGAGCATGCCGAATTTAGGAGTGGCTTTGGAACGAATGACCACCTACAAGTAATAAAATCCTTGATAGAGAAAGTTGTAGAATACAACAAGCCATTGACATTAATATTTGTAGACTTTGAGAAAGCATTTGACTTGGTCCAGAATAGCTCCATGTTTAAAGCCCTTACAGAGTGCAGTATTAATCATAGGTATTCTTTAAAATATACAGGGTGTCCCGGAAAATAGTGCGTTCCTTAACGATATGTGCAGATTGCAGCATTTAAAATAAAAAAGTCTTAACACATTTTTTTATGAAAGTAACCGTTTTGAAAAAAAAAAATATTTATTTTAATCCATTTGATTATTGTTCGGAGAAAAGGAAATACAGCCGGCAACGTTGCGTTCCTTGTTATTCTTCGTTAATTACTGTAAATCAGCTATAATGAATCATCGATCGTTAGGCATATGTATTGATACTGATAACAGTGATAGAGAAAAAGCATGTACTTTTTTTTATTAAATATTTAATAATTAAAGTTTGAATACTGTTTTTACTTACATGGAAAATTACTATTACAATAAATGTTCGAAATGGCCACCATTTGCACAGATACACGCGTTTATTCGACGAATCCAATTATTCTTAATATTATAAGTACCTATGTAAATTATGTCTGATTATTTCAGCAGCATCAAAAATTCGTTGTCGCAATTGAGCTTCTGTTTTAATTTCATCCTGGTTGTCGTATACTAATGGTTTTAGATGTCCCCAAAAATAAAAGTCCATAACATTGCATTCTGGTGTTCTGGATGGCCACAGAACGTGTCCATTTCTACCGATCCAACGACGAGGAAAAGTGATGTCGAGGAAATCTTTAATATGTCTCGTAAAATGTGCTGGAGCCCCGTCATGAAGAAACCACATTTCAGAGCGTATTTGTAACGGACCGTCTTCAACAAGTATCGGTAGAACATGCTGCAAAAAATTTAAATAGGATTCTCCATTCAATCTCCTGGGAAGTTCGTACGGTCCAATCAGACGATTACCAATAATCCCAGCCCATAAATTTATACTAAATTGTTTTTGAAAATTTGTCCTACGTATAGCATACGGGTTTTCATCATTCCAAACGTGACAATTGTGAAAATTAAACACACCATTTCTCGTAAAACAAGCTTCATCTGCACACAACCCTTTGCACGGAAATTCGGGTTCTCTGGCGATTTTGTTTTGAAACCATCTATAAAATCTTAATCTTCGAGGTAAATCGCCTTGGTGTAAATCTTGCACTCGTTTGTAATGGTAAGGATATTGTTATGAAGCTATTTTCTTGTGGCATTTTAAATTAATTAATATTTAAATGGGAATAAGCCACAATTAAAGGTTAAAATACATTTATTGACGTTTCAATTTCCACTTCGGAAATCGTTCTCAAAATATATAAATATATATATCAAATAGTTGACTAATGTTTGTATTTTGAGAACGATTTCCGAAGTGGAAATTGAAACGTCAATAAATGTATTTTAACCTTTAATTGTGGCTTATTCCCATTTAAATATTAATTAATTTAAAATGCCACAAGAAAGTAGCTTCAGAACAATATTAAGAAACCGTTATGGGCCCAGCGTTATTCAAAATTTTCGGAGATTGGAAATTCTATACAAGAAACTGGCACTAATGTTTGTATTTTGAGAACGATTTCCGAAGTGGAAATTGAAACGTCAATAAATGTATTTTAACCTTTAATTGTGGCTTATTCCCATTTAAATATTAATGGTAAGGATGTAACAGTTGTTCCGTAAATGTCTTGTGAACAATGTTTTTTGAAATGCCAACCATTCTAGCCACAGATCGAGTACTTACTCTTGGATTATTACTGACTATATCCAAAATCACATCTTCTGCATTTAGTCTACGCTTACTTCGTGTTCTACCGCTAGTTTTTTTAGGTATCACACAACCCGTCTCTAATAAACTTTGGGACACGTTCACAAAACTTCGGGCATTAGGATGTCGTCCTTCGGGATAGCATTCAACATAAAGTCTAACAGCCCTATTACTGTCACAGTGGGCTTCACCGTACTTAATTAACATATCGTGATACTCGCGAATCGAAAACATGACAATACTATTTATTCTTGAGCTACGGGTAATTACAACTGTTTACAAATAATGTACCTTTTCTGTATCAAAATAAATTAAACTCTCGCATTCTGCCCATACCTTTTGGAGCGCAACGTTGCCGGATGTATTTGCTTTTTTGTGGACACTAATCAAATGGATTAAATTTAATATATATTTTTTTTTTGAAAACGGTTGACTTTATAAAAAAATGTTATAAGACTTTTTTGTTTTAAATGCTACACTCAGCCCATACCTTTAAGGAACGCACTATTTTCCGGGACACCCTGTATATAATAGCACAACAGCTCCAGTGAGAATGTACTATGGCGACACACACACATTTCCCTTGGATAAGGGTATTAAGCAAGGTGACACCATCTCTCCTAAACTATTTACCGTTTTATTACAGAGTGTCATAAGAAACAATATTGGAGTACCTAACTTGTAACTCCTGGAGCATTATTTGTAATATTTGCCGTACAAAAACGACCGTGTTGACACCTCTAAAAATAATCAAAAAACAATACAATAACTTTATAAGTAGAAGAAAAACTAACTGACCCCATTAAATGGGATACGCCATGGAAACTCCTTGAATCCCTTAGTTCAACCTTATTATTATAAAATGGAAGAAAAATAAGTTAATCTGTCATCACTCAAAGTGAAAACGATTTACAAAGTCTGCTGCACCAATTTAATATAACCGCCAGAAAATTTAACATGTCAGTTTCCTCAAAAAAGACAAAATGCTTGGTTATCACAGCAAATTTACTAAGACATCAATTGGATCTGGAAAATCAGATAATAGAACAAGTGATGAAAGTTAAATATCTTGGCATCGCATATCTAGCTACGGAAATCACGAAACAGAAGTGAGAGATCAAGTAAATAGAGCGAAATGAATGGAACAATAGGTAGAAATAATAATCAGATCAATAATGACATACACCGCAGAAACACGACTTGACACAGAGAGGACAAAAAGGATGTTAGAAACAATAAAGATAAAAACACTTGAAAAATTGATGATAAAACACTTTGACACAGAGCTAGCAGTCTAGATATACGACGCAGATGCAAGGTGGAGAGCATCAAGAACTGAATAAGAAATAGAGGAGTAGAATGGAACGATCATATAAGCCAAATGACAACAAATAGAGTAGTAAAGACGGTTCCTCAATAGCCAGAGATCAGTAGAAAGACTACGAAAACGAGGTAACGACAACTTACTGGAGCCACATTATAAAACAGACAGTCATGTCAACATAAAAAAGAAGAAGACAACGAGAAAAAACCGACGAAAATACTTGGGAATTTTAAAGATCAAAAAATTGAAAGTAATAATAGGATTTAAAGAAACAATCAATTAATAGTATAAAAAACAAACACGTGGTATCGTATCTCACAAATCTTGGAATAAAAAAGACGAAGGAAAAAGATAGGTAAAACTCAGGACAAACTAGTTAAAAGCCAATAATACAATTAGAAGGTAAGAGGTCCTGGAAAAGGACCTATGAAATATTTGATTGCAAAAGAGGTCAAAAATCTGAAGACGTCAAAGAGCGTTATAAGCCGATAGAATCGTTGTATTTTCCATTAGTATCCAATTATAGTACGTGGTTATGTCATGAAATATCAAACAATAAGCCTTAAACCAATATTTTTCCCACATATTGTTTAAACGATAAAGGATTAACCATAGTTTTTTTATAATCTTAAATTACTGAATTTAATATTGTTATGTTTGTTGTATTTATACATAATGTTACATCTACCAAAATTTTAGATTTAATTTACTCTTATTAATAGATAATTGAAGAGAGGATCACGTGCCAGTACATCATTAAAATTTGCAATGTCCTGATGACAAATTGGATCGGATCGTATTTCCGTCAGAATTGTAGTTAATAATTAAAAGGCTGCGAAATGCAAAATGTGGAATATTCACATTTGTAGATACAGGATCAATTCTGCATCAAAGGACTGATCAGTTTCAGTTTTCCTGAAATAACTCGTGTAACCGCATTTGATAAACATTGTTGTTAAAAAATATATTAAATTTTTAAGCTTAATAAGCAATATATCATGGCATATGTCTGAACAAATTTTATACACATTATAAATATTTTCTTTTTATATTGAAAGAAGAATTTTAGAACTGATACAAAAACTGGATATATTCTTTTCTTTTATATATTTTTTATTATAAAGAATATGATCATATTATTCCTATTTAAAAAAGACATAAATTAATTTACTACCTTTTGAAAACTTAAACTAATAAGAAATGCGATCATTATAAACACAAAAACTAAAATGAAATTCAAAGGGAAACGTGGAAAACGGATATCACCAAAAACTTATAGTGAGTCTACTCTAGTATAGAAAGTCTAGTCTGGATAGCATTTAACCTTGCATGGCAAGCTGCCCCAAATTTTATTATTCTAACCTTTAGGAGGGGTCAATAGTAGTGTAAATTTAAAATCGCGACTGAATTCTGCCGTTGCGTCAGCAGCGATCTTGATTTTAACTTCTTCTTGTAGTGCCTATCCATTTCAGATGTTGGCGTTCATCATGGTAATCTGTATTTTGCAAACTGCTGCTCTGAAAAGATTTGTGGTTGTTGTGTTGAACCACGTACGCAGATTTTTCAGCCAGGAAATTCTTCGTCTTCCTGGTCCTGGTTTTTTTCTACTTTTCCTTAAAAAATTAATTGCAGCAACCAATATCTTTCGCTGTTTCTCATGATGTGATCGAGATACTCAATTTTGGCTCTTTTTATTGTGGTTAAGAACTCTTTTTATTTTTGTATTCTTATTAAAACGTCCTGGTTTTTAACGTGGTTGGTATAGGATATCTTCAGGCTTTTACGATAAAGCCATATTTCGAAACCTTCACACGCATCTGTGAGAGTCTACGACTCATCTCCGTATAACAGTAACGGATTTAAGAATCATATCACTGGAATATATGCGCACACAGTTGCCTATGGTTATATAAAAGGCTATCACTATTGTTACAATTAAGTAAAACTAAATTAAAGTAAACTAAAAATACTTTAAAAAAGTAAAATATCAGAAACTCATTATTGATAGCTTATCTTTACTTACCAGCTTTCAATAGCTTCCATTATAAATCCATTCTTTGGAAAATAAAGATCATTATAAAATCAATAGGATGAGCAAATCAGTTTTAGTCCCCATTGTCTACGGAAATCAAACATGTCTCTCTGTCGATTTGGGTATTGGCCATTAAACTAAAAACTGTTGGCAAAAACTATAAAAGATCAGTTCTATTTCATTTTTACAAGAGGATGAAAGTACCTACTTCATGGAGCCGTTGCCAGTATCTGTCGTGAATTTCAAACAGGGTATGACTCTTAGTGTGCAAGTAAAACGTGTGGTGTTAAATGTATTGAATTATGACATCCGCGAAGAGGTCCATCAAGACGAAACCGGTATAAAAAAGAAAGACGAAAACAGTTTCTAGTCCAATTCACGTTAGAATACTTAACAAGAGGGAATGAAATCTCGAATAAGGAAAATTATTCATGATTTTGTTTTGGAAAACACACCACCAACTGTCGACAGCATAATGAACAGAGTGAACGATGATGAGGACCTATCAGATTTTTTAAAAACCACATTTAGTAAGCTACTAAATGACATGAGGTTTGAATATGGTAAAAGAGGTCGAGATTCGATAATAATGGAAAGAAAATATATCTTATCCTGGAGACACAAGTATTTCAGACAAATAAAAGCATTGAGGAAGAAGGATAATGCAAACCTTGTTTATGCCGATGAGCCTTGAACTAACGTCGGTGCTACAGTCAAAAAGGAATGGAGGGACACAACTGTCAAGAATCCACGAGATGTCGTAATAAAAGGGCCCCCTACTGTACTGAAAGCTCCAACCCAAAGAGGTTCTTGGTTTGTTCTTCTTCATACTGGAAGCGAACTGGTTTTGTAGTATGGACTGAATTACCTTTCTTGGTCAAGAAGGGAACCGCTGATTACCTCGACGAAATTGATGGTTGCCGAATAACTTCGTAATTCGTAAAATAGTTTTTGTAGAGTTTTCATTTAAAAAACTAAGAGGTGCAATAATTTTTTAATTAAATGAATAACGTAAGTGTCGTAAAAAATCGGATTCTGAGAGCACAGGCTTATAAAATCATACACTCTTTGAAAATTTACGCAACAGGAAGCAAAAGGAAATGCACTTTTGCACTGCATTGAGTTATCCAAAGTACAAAAACAGTAGCTGCTTTGACAGGTAAACTGATGATATATTTATATTCTAAAAATACGTTATTTTTTTGCAATTTCTTTTGTTATAGATCAAATATAAAAAGAAGTGTTAATATGTGAAGATATGAAATAATCGAATAAGACAAAAAAGTTTATTTAACATTAAATATTTATAGGTGTCAGTTTATCCAGCGATAGAAAAATCGCTAAAAAGTCGTGAGGTTGAAAAGGCAGAAACCCTTGGATTATTTACATCTAATAAACGACAAAAAATGTCCATAAAGATACAGCTAGATGGATGTGATTAACCCTCCGTTCATCGTGTGACCATTCTGAAACACTTTCGGTCGGGTGTGGTCTGTGAGGACCAAAATGAAATACCGCCTCCCGAGCAACAGCATACATTTTTTGCTAATTTCGCATCAACGTGTTTTAAACAAATCATTTACTATATAATGTTTATTACAGAAACAATTCCAAAATTTTTTTAAGTTGTATTAGGTAAATTTTAAAAATGTTTACAATTTCAACGCATATTTTTTCAAATTTGTGAACAGCGACTAAATAATAAAAAAAAAACAAAAAAAAACATTTAAAACTTTAATTAGAAACAAAGAAAGTACTACAAAAACATATATAAAATAAAAAAAAAAATAAAATTGTGTACATAAACTACAGTGGTCAAACTTTGATGGTCAAATTTTTTCCTTTCTTCGGTATTAATGATACGGCAGTCATATCGTTGCTAAATGCAAAACCTGAAGAATATACCTGCCTATTTTTAATTTGCGGTATTTCTGGCCAAGTGAAACAAGATTGCAAGAGAAATACAACTAAGAAGCAGTGCGAATATTGTTACACATTTGATCGGGTGGGGTCTGTCAGGACCAACGGCCATGCAGCAGCTATTTAGAAATTTCAAAAACAGTTTTGTATAAAAAAAACCAATGGTATTTAGTTTCTAGGAAGGTACTGAAAAGGTAGAAAATTAAAAAAATAAAATGAGAGAATTATCAATTTTGCCTTTATTTTTTTTATTTTGTCGTAGACTCACAAACCACACCCGATGAACGGAGGGTTAAGTCATCTTACGGAGATAGATATATAATAATTTTTATCTATTTCGGTTGCGATTTACAAGTCCCACAGTTAAAAAAAAATTATCAGAAATTTGTCAGCGAACTGAATTATGCGGGAAGTTGACGAATTATGAGGAGGGAATTTCATAAACTTGGGTTTCGCTGAAAAAAAAACACTCGATTGTAAAACAACGTTGATAGAAAAACATGAAATTATACATTTAAGGCTGCAATACCTAAGGAACATTAAGGAAGTTAGAGAAGCAAATAAATTTATAGTGTTTACTGACGAGATTTATTTATTAACGAGTCATACTTTCAAAAACAATTTTTGTGAAACCTGTAATAAAGGAATTAGAAAACATGTGTTAAAAGGGCAACGTTTAATTATAGTTGGGGCCAAGACATGAAAAAGGTTCTGTTTCTAGATATTATTTGAGGTGACAGTCGGCGTCAAAAACTGAAAATTATTATGATAACATGGACTAACATTATAAATGTTAGAAAATGCTTGAAAGAACAACTTTGGCTTGGAGGAACACACTTGCCTCCAAATTGTGAAAAAGTGTTGTATAATGCTATAATAGACAGAAAGATAAATGTTCCACATCCTTACCAAAGAAGTGTGTTAAGCAGGAATGGCTTCGAGAAAAAATATTCCGTATACTGCTTTTATGTTGAAGCTTGATCTGTATAACATATTTTATTAAAATTGAATTAACCTCGTTATGTAAAATATGCAATCGATAAAATTACACGGGCAGAAGGAGATGATGTATTTAGACACCCACCATACTATCCCGGTTTAAACCCTATTGAAATGATTTGGGCACCTTTAAAATCCTGTGTGTTAGCCAGAAATGTAGACTTATTGATGTAGTCGTGGATAATATAGTTATTCTGACAACGAAAACAGTGACTTTGATGATATTTGAACAAAAACTGGTAAGTATAATTTTATAATCTTTTACTACTAAGGTTAAAAACAATTTATTTTCCTTGAAATGAAAAAGACAGAAAAGATTTGATTTTACGTTCAAAGCGTCTATGTATCTATTGATACGTATTTCGACTTAATAAGTCTCATCGGAATAGTTATTCATAGCCGTTCTTAACGTGAAAAATAATCTCTGTCTTATTAGGAAGCAACAATAACATGGCTTCGTTATGGACGCAATAGTGACATCTGATAGAAAAATCGGTAAGATAGTTTCGAAACAAATTCAGATTTCTGCTTTAATTTGGAGCCTTCTAAAAATTGCAAGGCATGGCCAGACGATGATAGTCTAAGAACGGCTATGAAGAACTATTCTAATGAGACTTATTAAGTCGAAATACGTATCAATAGATACATAGACGGTTTGAACGTGAAATCAAATCTTTTCTGTCTTTTTCATTTTATTCGGATCTACTCTGTATGAGTACGAGAAACAAATTCGTTAAGGATTTCTGCTTAGATGAATAGACATGTCGTGGAATGCAAATTTTAGATTCCCCATGTCTCTATTAACATCTTTATCATCGTCTGGCCATGCTTTGCAATTTTTAGAAGGCTCCAGATTAAAGCAGAAATCTGAATTTGTTTCGAAACTATCTTACCGATTTTTCTATCAGATGTCGCTATTGCGTCCATAACGAAGCCATGTTATTGTTGCTTCCTAATAAGACAGAGAAGATTATTTTTCACGTTAAGAACGGCTATGAATAACTATTCTGATGAGACTTATTAAGTCGAAATACGTATCAATAGATACATAGACGCTTTGAACGTGAAATAAAATCTTTTCTGTCTTTTTCATTTTATTCGTATCTACTCTGTATGAGTACGAGAAACAAATTCTTTAAGGATTTCTGCTTAGATGAATAGACATGTCGTGGAATGCAAATTTTAGATTCCCCATGTCTCTATTAACATCTTTATCATCATCTGGCCATGCCTTGCAATTTTTAGAAGGCTCCAGATTAAAGCAAAAATCTGAATTTGTTTCGAAACTATCTTACCGATTTTTCTATCAGATGTCGCTATTGCGTCCATAACGAAGCTATGTTATTGTTGCTTCCTAATAATAAGACAGAGAAGATTATTTTTCACGTTAAGAAGGGGTATGAATAACTATTCTGATGAGACTTATTAAGTCGAAATACGTATCAATAGATACATAGATGCTTTGAACGTGAAATCAAATCTTTTCTGTCTTTTTCATTTTATTCGGATCTACTCTGTATGAGTACGAGAAACAAATTCGTTAAGGATTTCTGCTTAGTTGAATAGACATGTCGTGAAATGGAAATTTTAGATTCCCCATATCTCTATTAACATCTTTATCATCGTCTGCCCATGCCTTGCAATTTTTAGAAGGCTCCAGATTAAAGCAGAAATCTGAATTTGTTTCGAAACTATCTTACCGAATTTATTTTCCGCAAATAGCATATTATTAGCTTTTTAATTTGATAGACTTTTAAAACAAACCTTTAAAATATTAATCGATTAGGCAACGCCATATAAATGACCCTCTCTATCGCTTCTCTTGCTAGCGGTTTCAGATAAATATGTTCTACTATAAGTAGTGTTATTGCATGATGATTTTGCAAGAATATGGAAGATTGAAATTTGAAGAATCATTAGTCTTGTATATCTCTAAAATGTTATTTATTAAAATTTTTATGAATCCTTTATTTATCGTCATTCGTCCTTTATTTATCGTCGTTAAAAGCGTAATTATGGGTTAACACTTGCCTACGAAGCTTTAGCGGCAGTTCACCTATTTTAGCTTGTATTCTCTTTATCGAAGTATTCTGTATGTTCTGTAAGTATTATCCTTAGGGAGGTGTTATGTAACGTATCCAAACTTTTTAACGGTGTTTTACTGGCAGAAGAAAACATTCATTCGACCCGTTATTAAGTATAAGTCAAGCTTATATTGCCTTCTTAAAGATTATCAAAAGAGAAGACTGTCTGCTGCGGAGCGCAGAATTTTGCGTAGAACGTGCAGAAAGCGTTGGTATTTCCCTTCCCGTGAAATTCATCAAACAGCTAATACCACCCCCATTATCAAGAGAATTAAAACTCTCAACAGGAACTTTACCCTTAAAACCATCAACGGACCCACATCAATCACACAAGACACCCTAAAAAGTTCCAGCTCTTTTCACGGTCACATATCCGCCCGGAAGCCAAAAAATAAACACCTTCACCCACCGTCAATTCTAATGCAGGCCTGCATTGACGAACTTCCGGAGGAGTATGCTGATATCCTTGAGGCCACTCCACTAGCCTATCGCTCCCACACTTAGCCCTTCAAATCCTTATTCCCTACCCCGGACAGGGGGAGATTGGTTTTTTGCGGTTTCCCAATCTCACTACTCAACGATACCTGTCCGTCCCTGAGAAAGTAGCCGCAACTATTTTCTCAACCGAATCGACAGCCGCCTAAACCGTCTATCGAACTCCGACGAGGCCTGGCCGTTAGCGGGGACAACCGACGACAGAATTATAGTGCAATACACTAGTTCTAAAGTCGGTTGCAAACGCAAATACGGCTACAGGAACAATGGTTACTAGAGAACACGGTTTTGGCGTCTGTCGATGCGGACTCTAACACTTACACACAACTCACACACACAAAATTCAGCAGTGAAAGGGGTCCTCTTTCTGCTACCAAAACGTCCTCATCACTGGGACCCCCGACCGCCTGCAGCCCCCGTTACTTTACACGGGAACTGTGGACGGCCGGGGAAAATCTAAGTGATTCGACGGATTCTGTAACAACGAAATGGTAGCGTCCGTCACTGCTGAGTTTACACACACACACACACACACACACACACACACACACACACACACACACACACACTGAGCGAAATATGACAGGTTGACTCTCGAAAGCCGAGGCGCCTTCACTCACGAGCACACCCAGTCACAAAATTACAGTGCAATACACTGGTTTTGGGGCCGAGTTAAGCTCGAGACTGCACAGGACCAATGGTCACTAGAGACCCGGCCTTGTCGTATCTAGCTCTAAAAACAGATAACAAACATAAACACAAACACAGTCAAAACTGGAACGAACACCTAATCCAGTCAAACTTCGCCCCTGACTCTCTGGCTCGATAGTGACTCTACACAACCCCTAGTAGGAAGAAGAAAGAAGGACAAAAGCTACACACACCGGTGGTTTTTGGGTCTGTTTGCTATGTGTGCTACAACACAACATTTAACTCAAGCCTGAAGAGGGTCCAACGATCCTAAAAGGGTACAAAAATGTCTATCTCATCCTCATATAACCATCTTTCTCTAGGGATAGCTCCTAACCTATCCCTAGAGAAAGAACATTTACTTACTTACTTACTGGCAGATGTATACGTTCCACGTCCGTAGTCAGTCTTAAAACGATCTATGATGAATACACTTAGTATTCAATATAATAATACTTTTATTCAAAGCAATGCCACCGTAATTTTCCGTCTCGAACGAGATAATGTGTTTACGTATATGTTTTAATGATTTTTTTTAATTCTATGAAAACTAAAGCTATACGAACTAAATCGATACAAACTACAATACGGCCTTGACCATGTTAACCAACTTTCCAGTGCCGATTCTGTCTATCGAGAGAAATATATACAATCAGAAACTTTATTACGAACGTATTGAAGTTGATCCCACATGAATTTACAAATTATTCTACCACAGCTGACAACAGCATATTATTTGAATATGCCAAGTGCCACAGGCTACGAGTGCGTTCCGTCATCAAAGAGTAAACAACTTTACAAATCAGCATTTTAATATGATTGTAATATACCGCGAACATTTTTGAAAATGTATGAACTAATATTTTAGAAACAAACGTACAAATTTCAGTAATATCAAAATAAAAAATAAAGATTGCAATCAATATCAAAAATTTGTTATTTTCTAGTTATTAGTAGATATGTAACAAATAAAAGAGTGGAAAAATTTTACTTTTTTATAAAATATTATGGATAAACACTTGATGAAATGTGTCCATCTTCTTTGATCTTCTGTTTATCTTGATAATATTTAGTTACACTAGATCACTTTAAAATATGTTCTAAACATATTGTACTGTCCCGTGTTCTTATTTGAAAGTACCTGCGGCGTCTCATTCTTTTTCTATTGACGAAATAAGTGATTCTTTTGTCTTTATACTGTTTCTTCCAATTTTTTTGTGGTTTTCTCTAGGTTTTGCCATTTTTATAAACTTTTACAAAATCAAATTAAACAAGTTTCTCGAGAACGGTTCCCCTTACCTTAATCATTTTTTTAATGCTTGAGTAGCTTATTACATACGATGTAACATTTTTATTTTCTTCTTTTTTCTTTTAGTGTCCTGTCCGATTATCGAACATTGGCGATCATATTGGCAATAATAACTTTGTTTACGGCAACTCGAAACAGATTAGCTAATGTCTCTTGATACTGAACTTTGCTAGTCTTACAGTGTGGGCAGGTGATATTGATATATGCAGTAATATGGTCATCTAACAAATTTCCTACTATTTTTGCCAACTCGCCGTTGTAGAAGCTGTTTATTAATTTTATATTTTAAAGTCTTAACTGGTTAATATAGGTAAGTTTTTACTTATGTTATTAAAATTGTACTTAGACGGTGTGATCCAAAAGTATGGAATAACTTTATTATTTCAGAAACAGACGACTTAAAAAAAACTTAAAACACGTCAATTTTAAATATTAAACGACCATTAATTGCTGTATATGGGTTGGACATCATCAGTGTTGGGTTACGGGACACGTCACTTGAAAGGTTCCCTAATCTCCTTCGCAACGATGTATTACTTGAATAATTATTTTTTCAGGGTTAACCAGAATTATATACTTAGTTAAGTAAAATAGAATTATAATAACTACTCATTCACTAAACTTACCTACACTAAATTACCTTCGGAAAGAATTTACTGCCCGTCTTTCTTATTTCATGATTGCACTATTATTCCTTAAAATTTTATTGTGTAGGTATTACTTAACATTTATTATAAGTTAATTGGATAATAAACCAACACTTTTGTTAACCCTTAACTGGAGACGTACCGTTTGACATACTGTAGCATAAACATATTCTAAGAATTATTGCGAAAGATTCCACCTACCAGCATCACGCTTGATCTATTTGTAATACTATTGGTTACTTAGCAGTTGCCTGATTTGGAAATATGCACATCTTGAAAATTAACGACAATAAGAGACAATAAGAGACAATAAGAGACAATAAGACAACATGTTGTTGCAAACGAACATGAAAAGTGTCATCATTGTTTCTTGTGGTAATGCTCTTGGTACAGAAATCTCTCCAATGGAACTTTTTTTTGGTAGGAAGCCGGAGTGTGTTAATTTACTACTTTCAGGTGCTAATGCTCGAATAACTGCAAAAGACAGCATGAATATTAAGACGTTTTCAGTTTGGCTGAAACAGTTTGGTCAACACTTTTCAATGACTGCTATGTATTATCATATCTGGTGGTTTAAGATGTCCCTTGGATCACATTATTGGAATATTAAGACGTTTTCAGTTTGGCTTTAACACTTTTCAATGACTGCTATGTATTATCATATCTGGTGGTTTAAGATGTCCCTTGGATCACATTGTTGTAGAAACTGCCGAAAGATACGAAATAACTCTATATTAGCTATGATAGCTCCAACCAATGGACAAAGCTGTATTTGGTGCCATGAAATATTACTGGGATTATAAAGTTATGAACAATTATTCTATCCATAAAGATCTTGTTATTACCAAACAGTTAGAGTACTATTTTTTTCACCGTTTGGGACAAAACAATGACACAATCTTGATCAAGATTGCTGGGAAGACGCTGAAGACCAGAGTGGCTTTCGTACTGGTCGTTCTTGTATAGACAATGTGTTCTGCCTAAAACAAACAATAGAAAAGCGTTGGGAACATAATATAGAGACACACATGGTATTTATTGATCTTCAAAAAGCGTATGATAGTGTCCCATTAGCCAAGCTATGGCAGGTGCTAGAAGACAAGAATATTCCACCGATTTACATTAATGCTGTAAGGGAGTTGTACGATGATATGACAAGTGTAATAAAGATTGGACAAAAAATGACAAAAATGATAAAAGCGACCAAAGGACTTCGCCAAGGCTGCTGCATTGCACCTACACTTTTTAAGATTTATTTGGAGGGGGTCTTGGATATTTGGGAAAGAAAATATGAACCTATGGGTGTTAAAATTGGAGACCATACACTGTACAGCTTGCATTTTGCTGATGACCAAGTAATACTTGCAGAACATCAAGATGCTATCCACTACATGTTACGAAAAATAGATGAAGAATATACTAAGTGGGGCTTATCAATTAATCCATCAAAAACAGAGTACGTAGTAGTGGGAGGTGAAGGAAAGCACCTTAGAACTAGGAAGCAAACAAATTCAAAATACTGATAGCTATAAATATCTCGGTGTAAACATTACAAACAATGGTCGGGATACAAAAGAAATAGCTACTAGAACTGGTCAAGGAAATTCAGCAATACGTCAACTGAATAGTATACTTTGGAATAACCACATCACCCGAAACACAAAAATTTGGATATACAAAAGTATCATAGAAAGCATTGCTACATATGGTTCAAAGCTTTGGGTAATAAATAAAAATGACGCATCCAAAATAAAAGCAATGGAAATGCATTATTGGAGAAGATGTTGCCAACTCACTAGAAGAGATAGAGTAAGGAATACTAAAATCAGAGAGCGTATGGGCATAGATATTGACGTCCTGGAAACTACAGAATGCAAAAGGCTGAAATGGTATGGCCATGTAGAAAGGATGAATGATCAACGATGGCCAAAGAGAATGTTACAGTGGATCCCCACCAACCGCAGGAAAAAGGGAAGACCAAGAAGATCGTGGAGACAAGAAGTAAAAGGTGCAATGGAAGATAGGGGTCTACAAGTAGATGACTGGAACGATCGCAAGCGTTGGAAGCTAGGTTGCGAGAAACGGCGGCAGTTGTAATAAACTCGTTATATATATATATATATATATATATATATATATATATATATATATATATATATATATATATAAAGAGTATGTAGGTAAGATTTTATTAATGATAAATGTTTATTCGAGAATATTAGTAGCTAGTTAGCCAATAAAATATCAACCTTAGCATACGAAATTAGAAATAAAATGGGTTATATGATTAGGAGGCTATTTTCTTGTAGCCTTGTGTACCATGTTGTTCTATGTTAAGATTTTATGCAGTCTTCTTCTTTAAGTTCCATCTTCTATCGAAGGTTGCAAATCATCATGGCTATGCGAACCCTGTTGACTGCTGCTTTAAATAATTCTAGCCTACTGCATTCAAACAACTCCCTCAAGTTCTTAAGCCACGATATTCTTCATCTTCCCACATTTGACTTTCTTCGAATTTTTCCTTAAATAATAAGCTGCAATAATGAGTATTTTGGCCCCCTAAACACATATGTGTTCAAGCCCCCCAAGTATTCAAGTTTTCTTCTTTTGATAGTCAATATTATTTCAGCTTCATTTCCTATTCTTGTTGTAACTTCTGCGTTTGATATTCTTTGAGTCCATGATATTCGTAGGATTCTTCTGTAACGTCAAAATTCAAAGACTTGTCGCTTATTCAGAAGTTTATTCAAAACTTATAATGTCCATGCTTTCAATCCATTAAGAAAAATAATAAATACGTTACACTGAAGGTGTAGTTCTAACCTGATATTCCGACAAAAAAGAAACTTTTTAAGTTTAACAATTAATTTCTTTGTTTTTTTCTACGTTTAATGTTATCCACGCTCCTAAGTATTTGTAGGTATCCACACTCTCAATTACAGTATCTTCTACAATTAATTGTATGTTTGCATCTGCTGATTTAGTCATGATCATGCATTTAGTTTACTTCAAACTCATCCTTAGTCCGTAGGCATGACAGTATTCACGTTGCATTACGTTCTGTAAATCATTGTTGTTATCCGTCATTATTACTGTATCGTCTGCAAAACGCAAGTTATTTAAAACTTAATAGATATACCTTCTATTAAATCTGAAAGCGCTTCTTTAAATACAGCTTTACTATAGACATTGAAGTGTAGTGGTTACAGCACTGTACACACCTGTACACACTGTACAGCACCTGACGGACTCTTCTCTGTATTTTGATATCTCGGGTGTTCTGATTGTCAACTCTTACCTTGGCAGTTTGATCCCAATATAGATTAGAAATAACTGTCACATCACGACTGTCAGTATTTTTGCTTTTTATTGCTTTTTATTGCTGTTTTTGCAGTATGGCCCACCAGATTGAACTTTTTTTGCCTTCAAATACTAGAATATTATACGAGTTATTTGAGGGCTGGTATTATCCTGATGCAATAGCATGAAAATTTTAGTTGTTTTTGCGATTCGTTTACAGTTGTTTTATCAATCAGTTCTGATAAACAAATAGTTTTATATCATTCAGTGTTCACGGTTCTACCATTCTCGAATGAAATCATGGTATAAATGTACCGTTGTTACAAAAAAATCTCGTGACCATTTGCAGTAGCAATACGTGACTTTTTCTAAAGTGTTACCCAATCCAAGTAAAAATCTTATTTAAAAAAATTATTTTGAAAGTTTTTGTTTACCTTACGTATTTTATATTATTTTACATACCAGACTTGGCGACTGAAGCATCGTGTGACCAATCCAAGTCTGTGGGGTAAAATTAAGCGAAGTGCAAAAGCGGTAATAACAGAATCGTAGAAAGAGGGTTTTATCAATAATTCATTTAAGAAGCGTTAAAACTTCTTTTAACGGATTCACTTTTAGCCGAAATTGTTAAAAATAGGTTTGCCAATTTAAAAGCTTTCGGAAATGCTCTGAAATTTTTAAATATTAATACAATTCTTGTATATTTTTTTGAATATAATCTGGATCATTATAAAGAACTGCCAATTCTGTTTTTAACTCTACTGTGTCAAATTTTTCTACATATAGCTTTACAAGTTGATGAAAGGAGCTATATGGAAATTTTTTTGCATTATTTTTAAAATTGTTAAACTCATAGAGTGTCAAAACATTCTAAATCAGAAAACATATTTTTAACTCAAATAACTTTAGTGTCGAATATTAAAAAAAATTATCGATAAGACGTCTATTATCGTTAATATTGATAGTTCCTTGCCTCTTATTGGGTTTGGGGACATCATCATTTACAAAATCTTATTGTTTTGACCATAGACTTTTAAAATGATTCCTCTGTAATTGCAAAAATTCGAGAAATTTATTAACCTTCCCCGTGCAAAATCCAATATCATACATTTTTTTCTATAAAATATCAAACATTTTAATTTTTGTAGAATAATCTCAAATAAACTTAAAAATAAATTAAAACCAAATACTTGCAATGTAATAATAAAACCTTTTCAAACAAATTCGTGTCTCTCCATCTTGTATTGCCATGTCAGTATGCATTTCTCTAAATGGTTCGAGAAGCTCTGAACAAATACAAAAAACAGCCTCAACGAGTCTACCAAAATTTATCCAAATCTTTTGGACGATTAAAAAAAAAATGCAGTAAATCCTGATAACGTATGAAAATTTTTTTTTATACTTTTTAATACGTTCCGCTGATTGCTGTAAAAACAAATTGAGTCTATGCACACAACAATGAACAAAAATTGCATCTTGATACTTATCTTTAACCAGTTTTTGTAGGCCATGGTTTGGTCTACTCATTACAGTCGCACCATCGTAAGTCTGTACAATTAGTTTGTTTCCACAATGAAACTCATTTAACAGACTGAAGCAAAATTTCCGATAACGGTCCCGCTGAACGCTCTTTACTAAAACAACGTTTAAGTTTCTTAATGTTGACAAAATTTTTGATCTTTTTTGACAATTATTGCTAACAATTTTCTCGATTGTCAGAGTCATTACCCTCAAAAGGTGTCTGAAACTCTAATTTTTGTTGGCCAAAAAACGTACGGCATCTATAAATAAGTGTGCTTTGTGCTAACGATATATCTTTTTTTTTTTAACAATTTCATTATATTTAGTAATATTTGCTTTAAAAGCTTGGTGAAGAAAACTGTCTACAATTTTGCCAAAATAAATTAAATTTTCTACACATCTAACATGTAACGGATAAACTTCATGTCTCATTTTTAAAACTTTAAAACTATTTCAATCGTAGACTTTTCAATGTACCAACTAAATTTAAATTATCGCACTACTTTTTTTGATTACTTTTTTGAATTGTTTAAAATAGGCGTTGGTCTTCCATTTTCAATAATCTCCTTTTTTCTTTAAAATCATACAAGGAGGATGACTTTTCTGACTGTAAGAGGTACTAACGAGTAAGTAACCAAAACAAAAAATGGTAAAAAGCCTACTAATATCCAGAGCGCCCACGCACTCGCGATTTTAAAATTTTCAAACACGGACCGGCCCCCACCGATAGCCAACACGCGTATCCACAAACAAAAGTGGTAGCAACGTAACGTTCAACCGAGTCGCATAAACTCGCCAATATTTTCGTGCTTTTAGTTAGCTATTTACAGAATTACTATTAACACATATTTGTATTGATCAAAAATATAAATAGAATTATTTTACAGTAGTCATAAAATATTTATGTGCAAGATTTTTAACCGTTAAAAATGGTAACAATGGACGCTTATTATGGACGCTTTGTCACGGACCATTTGTTTGATAAAGCTGCGAGCGCCAACTACTTAAGTTGACTGGGAAATTTAAAAAAGCATCGTTAATTGTAATTTTAAACTGTTGTATAAAAACTTGTGCATATATTGATTTTCTTATTTATGAACTTATAATAATTGTGGGTATAAACTGCTAAACGCATCCTAAAGTTTACAATACAAAACCTCTGTACCACTAGCATAAAATAAGTTTCAGGGAAATAATATAAAATATAATACAATACAGTATATGTAAGACGTATTGTATTGTATGTTTGATATGTTTAAGTAACAATATCGTCAGCACTTCTAGGATAACAAATCCTAAAAAGAAAACGTGTACAATTCAAAAAGAGGATTTAGTACAAAAGATCTTGCATTGTCTGAAAAATACATACAAGCATTAGGTAAAGTTTATACAGAAATATAATAGAAGGAAGCATGGTTTTTATAAATTAATCGAGAGTAAATATGAGTAAAGGTCTCATAATATAAAATTTTATTTCTTTTAAAGTAAAAGAGATTCTATAATACACATTTTATCCCTATAGTAACGAAAATTAATCTCACGATTTAATTTGTTCACACTAATTATTTACAAATTCTATAGTTCTACAATTCTTATTACAGGAGAACATATTTATCTGAAACCGCGAACAAGAGAAGCAATAGAGAAAGTCATTTATGCGGCGTTGCCTAATCGACTATTATTTTAGAGGTTTGTTCTTTAACTGTAAAATTCGGTAATTAATAAAATATGTTTTTAGTTGAAGGTATTCGTTATAATTATTAAAAATCACAAAAGTCTATTAAATTAAAAACCTAATCTTCTTTATGTGCCGTCTTCTACCGAAGGTTGGCGACCATCAAACGATAGGTTTCTCTGTTTTGTGCTGCATGTATTATGTTCGCAGCTTCTGGTATTTAAAACCATTCTCTCAGCGAGGATTTCTCCTTTCTGCCCAAACCTCTTTTACCTTCAATCTTGCATTCCACGATAAGTTGTAGCAGACTGTACTTATCATTACGGAACACATGGCCCAGGTATGACGCTTTCCTCCTTTTAACAGTTGTTAACAATTTCACCTCTTTACCCATTCGTCTTAATACCTCTGTGTTGGTCACTCTGTCTGTCCAAGGTATTCTCAGTATGCGTCGATACAGCCACATTTCTAGAGCCGCTAACTTCTTTATAGTTGCTGCTGTTAACGTCCACCCTTCAACTCCGTAATGTAGCGTAGAGAGTACGTAGCATTTCGTGGCGCGCCATCGGAGGTTAACGCTTAGGTGGCGATTGCTTAAGAGCTTTCTCATTTTGATGAATTTGCATCTTGCTATTTCAATTCGGATCTTAATCTCTACATCTGGGTCCCACTTATCATTTACTGTATATCCCAGATATTTAAATCGGTGTACTCTTTCAATACGTTCGGCTTCAATATTCAGGTCGATATGTTAAATGTTCTTTTTACTGATCACCATAAATTTAGTTTTCTTTCTATTGATCTTCAGTACAAATTGGTTATACAGTATAACAGTATCATCTGCATATCGAAAATAACTTATTGGTACGCCATTAATCTTGATGATTTCATGATAAATTCGTTGTACTCTTCCAGTGCCTCTAGAAATATTTGTTCCGTGTACAGGTTGAAAAGCAGTGGCGAAAGAATACAGCCCTGTCTAACCCCTCTCGAAATGGTTACGTTTTCACTCACCATATGTCCATTCTTCATGTGGGCTGTTTGAGTCCAATATAGATTTTTTATAATCTGGATGTCCTTAGTGTCAAGTCCTGTAAGTTGTAATAGTTCTATGAGTTTGTCATGTTTGATAGTATCAAACATTATAAAAACCTAATAATAAGCTTAATAAGCTATTTAGGTAAATTAAATTGTTTTCAATGGTAGTGGTAAAAGCTTATAAAAATATACTTAACAGTTAGTTTTTTCCATTCTTCAAAGAAAATGTTTAAAAAAAAAGTTCGTCCAACTGCTGTACTGACGTAAGCGTAAAGTCCACATTTCTGGCTCCCACATAGGATTTTAAAGCTGTTCAAACCATTTCAATAGGGTTGAATATATATATATATATATATATATATATATATATATATATATATATATGTGTGTGTGTGTGTGTGTGTGTGTGTGTGTGTGTGATGTGTTAGTTGTTGCTCTGGAAACCTCAGAGTCTTCTAACATTATTGCCACAATTTGGTCGCATTGTTGCTGTAGTAATCCTTTTTCAAGTTAACATGTTCCTTTTCTAACTTGGCTGCACCGTACTGAAGACGACCAATATTCAGAAATACGTATATACGGTTGCCTTCCATCTTATACAATTATTTTATTATTTTTTTTTCCTTTGTTACGAGCTATGTTGATACCGTTTACCTATATATATATATATATATATATATATATATATATATATATATATATATAGTTTATTATACACGTTGTCTGTATATCTATGTCTAATATACGCTCCAAATTGTATGCAAATCACAGTCCAATCCTCTTTCCACATTATTTGAATACTATAATTATCCTTAACGGTTACCTCCATTCTGTTGTCGCCTCATACGGTGCGAAATGGCATCCGTTTCTATGACCGACCGAAGCGTTCCAACTCCGGTTACTCCGAGATTGTGGAGCTCCTGCTCTCCTCCACCGGATGGGTGGATGGCATGCCCTTAGCCAGTCGGTAGATTAATCAACAAACCACAAATCTGCACCCACCCCCACAAAAGCAATTCCCTGCAGAAATGAGATTTGCAGAAACATTGTCCTCTGTGCGGTGCCAAAACTCTGGTTCAGTAGCGGTTCAACAAGGCGAAAAAATTACGTTTTGTTAGAATTACATAACACTTTTTTGCCGTCAATAATAAAGGACTTTCGACTTTCATGCAGACAGATTTACACGATTTAACATTGGTCTTAATAACACGAATGCTCAAAACTTTTAAAGTATTAATAAGTATTGTAATTTTACTTGTATTAAGGTAAATATTTCTTAGTAATTGTATTTCGAGTCCTTTAAGGCCTAAAGATATAACTGCGACAAAAGTACATTGACTAGAAAAAAACCTGTATGTGATTTTTGTAAGCTGTAATATTTCTTTCTCTCTTTTTCCAAATTAGAAAAAAAGTGTAAAAAATATTGCAGACGATACAAAATGCTGGATGATAATTAGTTCAGTTAACAAGTACCACAAATTTTTGGAAAAATGTCTTAATACTCACTACAATCAACAAGTAACGTAATTGATATTTAAGATTTATGTTGATTTTTTAGATTATTTTGGAGAAATCCATAAATTTATGTGGATCTATATAATTAACATATATATCTAACCATATTATTATATAGTACACAGTTATTTGTCAAATATACCATACATTATAAGCAAACAACTCAAAATCATTATCTTAATTAATAATTAATTAAAGTGTAGCAACAAACCAGGCGACATAAATGAAGCATTCTATAATGAATTATTCAACACCTTGAAATACCTTCCCAAAAAGGATCTAGCCTTCAGCGATACCTTAGGCACCCAAAACGCTCTCTTCGGTATACAAGTGCTTATTCACAGGTGCAGAGATGTCAACTGTGATGTATATATTTGTTTTATTGACTACAAAAAGGCGTTTGATAGAGTAAAACATGACAGGCTTATATCCATCTTGAAAGAAGCGGGCTTGGATGATAGAGACTAATATATATAATCTATGTCACAACCAATCTGCCAACATTAAAGTGGATGGCCAATTGACAAAGACAATCTCTATAGATAGAGGAGTGAGACAAGGATGCATTCTGTCTCTAGTGCTATTAACATGAACTCGTAGCATATCTACGAGCAAGTACTGGAACAACTACAGGAAGCTGTCTTAGTTAACAAAGTGCGTCTTAACAACATAAGATATGCTGACGACGTAGTAGTTTTTGCAGATATCCTAGATGGTTTACAAACAATAATGTCGCGCATATCAGATATAAGTCGAGAATATGGGCTGGATCAATACGAACAAAACAAAATACTTGGTAGTTAATAAGTGCGAAATATTAAATACAAATCTTCTAGTAAACCAACAGCCAATTGATAGGGTAAACAGCTACACATATCTTGGTACCAACATAAACAGTTAATGGGACCACTATACTGAAATAAAACAAAGCATAGAGAAAGCAAGATCAACGTTTGTAAAGACGAAGTCTTTTTTCAGAAGTCACAATTTACCACTTAGTACCAAAATCTCTATCATCAGATGCTATGTATTTTCTACATTATTATTCGGAGTAGAGGCATGGACGCTTTTCGAAGCTTCTTTAGGAAAGCTCAAGGCCTACGAGATATGGTGTTACAGGCGCATCTTACGAATTTCATGGAAGGATCGTGTGACTAATATTGAGGTCCTACGTAGATTGGGCAAGGAATTCGAGATCGAATATAAGCCCAGATAGGGCTTATTGCAACTTATTCTTCAGGGCGAGGTATTTGGAAAGAGAGGACCAGGGGGAAGAAGAATATCTTGGCTTTAAAACCTAAGGAAGTGATTAAATACGTCTACAACCGGACTATTCCAAATAGCTGCAAGTAAAGTTAGGATAGCTATGCTGATCGCCAACATCCGGAATGGATAGGTACCGTAAGAAGAAGAAGATATAGGCATATATCGAAGAACCGTCTGTGATCATATCCCACTATAACTGTAACATGAATTGTATTTTCTCACCTTACCTTGTATACATCAGCATCTCAATATAAAAAGGAGACGACGGACGAAAAGAAGAAAATATTGGTTATCTAATTTGGACAGTGGGACACTTCGATGATTAGCGACAAGACCTGTGTCTAGCCGTGGACAAAAAAATTGTAGACCTATATAGAGCATTGGAGGATATAATCGTAGACTTATGTACAGTGTACAGCTTATATGTAGCAGTGTATAAAATATTGGGTTCCCCTGTCAAGCAGTGGACGTTCAATTAGTTAATAGAAGAAGAATGTACAGCTTATATGTAGCAGTGTATAAAATATTGGGTTCCCCTGTCAAGCAGTGGACGTTCAATTAGTTAATAGAAGAAGGTAACATGAGACGAAAAACAGATTAGCTAAAGAAAAGAAGAAGACGAAAGAAAGGAAAAGAAGATATGATTCGACTTGTCAGTAAGCGTGACGTCACTCGAACACCTGAGCAGGTGCAAATATCAAAGGATGCCGCTTTTTCCCATGGTCTACTATATATGCCTATATAAGTATGTCAAATTACGTAAATATAAATTGTATGAGTCGGTCAGATATCCAAGCAAAACATGAAGCGCGTTCATGTCACCTCTCGCCAAAAAATGCAAAGAACGTAACCCAGGTTCTCCTGGATTCGGATTTCGGCATATGACCGTTAGTGAAACCATTTCCTCTACTGGTCCGAAACTAGATCAGGATGGCACGCTAGCTGCTAACTCGTGAAGCCCCATCCTCCTCTATACGAATATTATCCTCTATCCTGCTATAGTTAGCACCGACTTTCTATCGTCCGTCGGCAAATTCAAACAAAAATATAACTTCCAGACCATCTTTTACCACTTGTAGTCCAGACAAATTATTATATTCATTTAATATATTTTTTACCACCAAAGATGAGATGTTTTAACCAAATAATGCTTCAAATATAATGTGCAGAGTAATTTTGAATTACGTTCCGCTAACTTGCTTTTTTGTCCTTAAAAGTAGAAAAAAGTTTCAATTATATTGCTTAATATTTCGTCTAAATATAACCGTCTAACAATTTTAACTGTAACTACTAATGACCAAGTATCAATTTTCAAGTTTTAAACTGATTGATTTACGATGAGTAATCCGGCTGTAAAAATACCGGCATGTGCCTCATTTAAAGGACTGGACTTGTAAATTTTTAGTTTAGTTGTATCTTTGCAACTAGCCTGTTTATAGGTAGATGTGCATTGTGCATTGCTTTAATTTTAAGTTGTGTTGAAATTTTGTTGTGAGTAGTTACAATAATTGTAGTATTTTTTTTTGTTTGTTTTTTTAAAAATGTCTATTTGTGTATAAAGAACATGTTTAGACCATGGGAAAAATCACCTACAGTTTGTCGTGCATGGGAGCAAGAGAACGCAAGTAGTAGTAGAGAAAGTGTAGTAGTCAACAATCTTTTAAGTGTAAGTGATACAAAAAACAATGACACTGAGACTGTAGCTCTCGAAAAGTGTCTAGGACTTCCAAAGAAAAGGATTGTTTTGAATGAACAATCTAAGAGAATTTGTATGAACGTTTACAAAAATCTTCAAAATGATCCTAAGAATAGTTGTAAAGGCAGTATTATAAGAAAAGCGGCCTTTCTAACAGGAATTCCTTATTCTACATCGTGAAAAGTGGTGTTAAAAAGAGAAAAACAAGATCGGATGCTGGAAAACCTAAACAAATTAATATCGTGACTGCTAAATGTTTAAGGAATTTGGTTTACGAGGAATACAAAAAAAATGTAATACCAACAATTGATATTATATACACCAAGCTTGTTGCGATGGGAAGAAGCTGCCCTAAAACAACTTTACGTAGACGGCTGAAAAAAATTGGGTTCAAATATAAAATTGTTGATAAACAGGTGGCTATTGAGAAAAGTAAGAGGATAGTACACTGGCGTTTAGATTATTTAAAAAAAATCAAGAATATCGAGTTCAACAGCGGACTATATATTATTTAGACTAGACATGGTATGACACGCATGATACCGCTAGTAAGAATTAGACTGATGGTTCACTTGGGTGCCAGTTGAAAGGAGTACCTCCGAATAAAGGTTCGCGGATGATTATTGTGCACTCTGGATCTGCAAATGGTTGGGTGTCAAATGGGTTAATGCTTTTCGGAAAAAAAAAATAGAAAAATGTAGTGTAGATTATCATCACAATATGAGTTCTACTATATTTGAAGAGTGGTTTAAAAAAACACTTCCCAATATAACACCGGCCAGTGTGATAGTTATGGACAATGCTAGCTACCACTCAAGGCTTCTAAAACAAACTCCTAACGGTTCGTCTTCAAAACAGGACCTAAAAGATTTCCTCTCAGAAAATGATTTGTATTTTGACAACTTTAATAAGAAACAGTTACTTGAAGTGCTTCGTACGAAAACTTATAAGAAACAATATATACTGGACACTATTGCAATACAACATGGCCATAATATTTTATGGTTACTACCTTATTTTTGCATATTCAATTCTATCGAACTTATTTGGGGACAAGTAAAAAAACGAATTCGGAGGAAAAATAGTTTTCCATAATTTGAAGCGAAAGTGGTCGATTTAGTTCGATATGAACTATCAGAGATGTGCCGACTGGAAAAAAGCAGTAAACCATGTAGTGAAAGTAGAAAATGAGTACAGAAGCCTAGGACAATTATTTTCAAACAGTGAACAACTTATTATTAATCTGGTGGATAGTGACGATGATGAGAGCTCGCCTGCAGGAGAAATATTTTAGACAAGGTACGCTAACATGATGATTATTTCAGTTAAAACAACTCAGTTTTTCATTATAAATTGCTAACTTTGGTTAAAACAATATTTTCCTAAATGTAAAATACTTTTCCACAGTTTCTTCTATGTACGTCATCGTTAAACGCTAATAGGGATTTTCAACGCTTCTCATACATTTCAGACACTTATGATATGTCGTATAAGTTTATATCTACGTCATACGTTATTGGTATATAGTATATACCAATAACTATACATACAAAAGACGTATGACGTAGATATCTTAAAATTGTATGACATATAACAAGTGCCTGAAACAAATGGGAAGCGATAAAAAGCCCTATAGAAGATGCCATTGTATCACCTAGAATTTTTTCCGACTGCGTGGTAGAGTGATAAGTTTTTTTACGTTTCACTTTTAACCATTTAAAAAACAAAGAAATATAAGGTTTTGTTTGTTTTTCCAAAATCAGATTTTCTGCTCTTTGACTATAATATACACATTACACATTATTATTTTATGATTTAGTACTATCAAAAAATTTGTGTCGGTGAAACAACCAATATCGCGATACGTCCCTGGAGATCGGTTACTCGAATTTCATAACATACGAATATTATCTGTTTGAATTTGCCGACGGACGAAATATCGTTGGACTCAACTATACACGAACACCTGTATGTTATCCCAACTACGGGCGAACAGGTGAATGCAAGTAGGAATAAGGTCCCAACCTCTTATGTTGAACAAGTCTCCTGTTCAACAGACGACTCAACTCTTCTTCAAAGTGGACACGTATTGCAAGCTCACGATCAACTGGTGGCTAGATGGATTGAGTCTGCAATTCGTTTAACCACACAAAGGTTATGGAGAATGAGAGTAGAGTGGCAGGGCAGCACGTGAACTCGTCTTGGATACTAAGACCGCAGACCGGTGGCCAGAACTTATAACATCCTGCGTGCGTTTTTACGATCCCGTGACGTCAAACAACGGTTTCTCTCATCTCATTTATTCACAACACAGCATGTTGTGAATATCACAACAATAATTAAACATTAAAACTTAATCTAAAACAATTATAGTCAATAACTGTAAACTGGATCTATGGTTGATTTTGAAGCTGAATAACAATCTGTACCTTTCTTAGATACAAAGTTGATTTGGTCAAATCAAAATAAAATTTTGGTAAATTCTAACAGAAAGTACATGGCTTCTGGAAAATAATTGAACTATATATCCTACCACAAACACTCTATTAAATTAAACCTCGATAAACAAATAAAATGCAGAGTCGTACAAATTTCTGATAAATCATTACATAAAAAAACCTTTAAATCTTATATAAAATTTTCTTGGATATCAACTATCCCCCAATTATTTTAATAAAAATATTGTTTAGTACACTCTAGGAAAAATATAGCATTGTAATCGATCATTCCTCTGTTAATACTGCTGCTGTGAATCTGATACGTGATACTGCAGTTATCACACCCATTTCTATTCAATACTTTATATAACAATATATACAGGTTATCACACCTAGATTAATACTAATATATAACTAACTCTGTAGGTGACTTTAAATTTTTAAATATAATAATTCTAACAGTAAATTCAGTCTTTTTGTTAAATCAAAGATAAAACCTTTTAATATAATATATCTTATATAGTCTACAGCATTCTTTGCACAAATTATATTTTTCAAAACATTGGATTGACCATTCATCAAGACGCCTAACGGACCGTATTATCTCGCTCAGGAGTAATACGAGGAAATGTTTACATACGTATTGTTTAGTTATCCATGTCAATCAAAATTATTATGTAATGAATTATACGGAAGTCCTGGTATTAGCAACGGAGATCATGATTTAAGACATTGTTTCTCAAAATGGCTTTTATTTCCAAAACAGCGAAAATCAAAAAGTATGACATTTCAGTGAGATTTATTCACATTTAGTATATTAAGACAAGAAATTCGATGCTAAAGACATTGTAACAACGTAAATTTGAATGTTTAAAACTGAGTAATGTGGTTTTTTATTGTTTCGTTATGAATTTCGTTTCATCTGTTTACAACTGTAGGTAGAAGCTAACTATTATCAACACAAAACTGACGGTCTAAGTAATATCAATCATTGTAAACTTCATCTGTTAAAATCACTGAACATAGATTACTAATACTAATCATCGGTATTAAAATTATTGGTAATAAAAATTTGTATTTACCAACAGAGCAATAAAAATTCTCTTAAGAATGCGATCTAATGAGTGTTCAAGCAAAGATAAACGTAACTCACGTTACGATATTCTCAAATAAATTATAGAAATTAACCTAGAAGCAGCGATAAAGTTTTTGGCATAAAACCAGTTGCACTAAGGCAGACAGTAACAGCAATAGTCACCTAAGAAATAAACGAGTTAGATTCTCAAACCTTTCGCACGGTAAAGCAGTTGGATCAGAGAATATCGTTGTAGAAGTGTGAACATCTTTAAGAGAGACATAAGTTTGTTTGCTAATAGGTTTGTTTAAGATAATTATGGACTAGAATAAATATCACATAAAGGAAAAAGCAGTACATTTGTACCTCTTAAAAAACAAAGCAGATATTCAACAATGCAAAAACTACAAGGTTATAAAAATACTATTGTAGGTTATACAATAACAATATTGAAGATAGTAATTGATAGATAGGTAAATCCATTTAACTTAGAACGGTAAAAAAACAATGATAATGGTCAGACTGAGATGACAGTGTACAAATAGCTTCATCTTATTATTCGGGGCTTTAAATTTAACAAATATAACAAATTACATCACATAAATCCTATATAGAATCTCCTATATATTGGAAACTTTACACCTGGCAGTCTCCACAACATACACATTACAACATCGTAAGAAATCAAATTGGATTGGTAGAATGGATTGCAAGGAGTAAAAACGTACCTTGGAACAGATACTGGATCTGATCACAATCCCGTAGTGGGAAAATTGAAAATTAAGCTTAAGAAAATTAAAAGAAAATCCATAAGGAAAATTGATATAAACAGCTTAAAACAACCTAATGTTAAACTAAAAGTCACAGAAAAAATAAATGAGGCAATAGCGGATATCACGGCAAGATCTAAACAACCGGCCAGTATAGAAGACAAATGGAATTGTATTAAAAAAGCTATCGTAACCACCACCAAGTCTCTGTGAACCCTCCCCCAAAATATTGAAGTCGGAAGTTGTAAGGACAATCAAACAGAGCAAATGGGGAAAAGCACCAGGCCCAGACGACATATACATAGAGGTTCTAACAATGTTAAGTGAAGACAATATAGACGCCTTGGTAGATCTTTTTAATGACATTTATGGGTCCGGTCAAATACCACCGGATTGGTTTCAATCAACCTTTATACCAATCCCAAAAAAGCCAAACGCTAATAGTTGCGACCAATTCCGAATGATCAGCTTATTGAACCAGGTCCTAAAACTCTTCTTAAATATAATTCACACAAGAATATACAACAGATGTAAAAGAGACATTAGGTCCACACCGTTTGGTTTCAGACAAGGATTTGGCACAAGAAAAGCATTTTATAGCTTAACTGTCCTACTTCAGAAATGCAGAGATCAGCAAAAAGATGTCTTCCTATGCTTTATAGATTACCAGAAAGCGTTCGATTGTGTTAATCATTCAGAATTAGTAAGATTGCTCCTGGAATGTTCGATAGATGAGAATGACCTTAAAATCATAAAGAACCTTTATATGAATCAAGTGGCATCTGTGAGAGTAGGACTGGAATCTACGTCATATTTCTCAATCGAAAAAGGTGTACGACAGGGTTCTGTTATGTCACCCCTCCTTTTTAATCTTTACTCTGAAACGATTTTCGATAGAGCCTTAAGTGACACTGAAGATGGAATCAAGTTCAACGGACAGACTATTAGTAATCTTCGCTATGCTGATGATACGGTCATAACAGCTAATAGCCAAGAAGCGCTACAACGACTAATAGATAGAATAAACACTGTAGGAGAACGACTGGGCTTTAAGATTAATATAGACAAGACGAAGGTAATGGTGGTTAGAAGAACACGAAATATGCAATTAAATATAAGAGTAAACAATAAGAACATCCAAAAGGTCCCCAAGTTCAGATATCTCGGTATTTGAATAACTGAAGATCTAGATCCAGACATAGAGATACGTAGCAGGATTGAGCAAGCCAGAACAGCACTTACTAATATGAGAACCTTGCTAAGCAACAGCAGCCTTAACTTAACGCTTCGGTATCGCTTTGTAAAATGTTACATTTACTCCATACTGCTATATGGTGTAGAAAACTGGACCATAAAGGCTAACGTGATGAACCGATTGGATGCCTTTGAAATGTGAGTATTTAGAAGATTACTTAAAATTCCCTGGACAGATCACACAACAAATGTCGAAGTATTAAATCGAATGGACAGAGGACGAGAATTGCTGCTAATAATAAAAAGAAGAAAAACTGCTTATCTAGGTTATATATTTTGAAATTCCAATTACCAGTTCTTAAAGCTTATTATGGAAGGTAAACGGGACATTGGAAAAAAGAAATACTCACGGCTTAAACACATAAAGGATTGGACAAACATCGATGCCCATGCACTCTTTAGAGCTACACAAGACCGAGAGGAGTATGCCAGAATTGTCGCCAACATCCACTAATTGTGGATGAAATGATAATTGTGGATCAAAAAAATGATTAGAGAATTTTTATAAGGGTATTATGCGTTCTCAAATAACGACACTGGACAAACTTATATATTTTGTGATAAAAAGTCTACATGGGCATCTTTAATAACTCATTGTTTTCCTCGATTTTAAGATGAGTCGAAAATATTTACGTAATCTTGAATATGCTGTTGATTATTTAAATTCGGAACAAAAGATCATATAGCTACATTATCCTTCAAAGTAGACAATTTAATAGACGAGGACGAAATCAATGACAATGAATTAGGCATTGCTGAAGTAGAAGATATCCCCGGAGGCACTGAAGTTTTTATTAAGAAAGAAGATGATGATGAAACCAAAAAAGCGTGTGTATTTATCTAGAGTAAACCCGAAAAAGAATATGATAACATTGAAAATAAAGTTGCTAAAGATTTATATGACAATGTAAAGAGGCAGTTACGTGAATACACTCCGCTACAGATTTTTGAAATGTTTTTCGATTAAGTTGTTTACAACCACATCATAACAGAATTAAAACGATATGCTACAGAATAGAAAAATAAACATGATTATTTAATAACAGATGAAGAAATTAACATTTTTATTGGATTTCTAATTTTTACTGGATAACACCAATTACCCAGCGAGGGGGAATACTGGTCGGAAGAGGAAGACTTAGAAGTACCGCTTGTAAAACATGCTTTTAGCCGTAATGCATATTTAGAAATAAAGCACCTAATCCCTTTTACAATCAAGGCCGAAGCTGACAATAACAAACATGACAGGTCATTCAAAATTAGACCTTTGGTAAATCTTCTAAACACGCGGCTCCAACAGTGAGGAGTGTTTCACCAACACCGAGCTGTAATTGAAATAATAGTGAAGGATTACGGACATAATTCACTAAAACAATTCATAAGGGCCAAACTAATTCGATTTGGTTTCAAACTGTGGGCGCTGTCTGGCGATAATGGTTATTGTTACAATTAAGTTTTTTATTGTGGAAATGCTCCGAGAGGTACCAACTGAGCCTTTAGGTACAAGAATTGTTTTAAACATCTTGAGTATTATAGAAAACCCACAGAGATATCTTGTATATTTTGAAAAAATTTTTAAAAGTTACAGCCTTCTTTGCCAGTTAAAAAGAGAAAGATATCACGCTACGAGAAATATTAGAGAAAACCGAACTACAAAGTGTCCTACCTAACAATCAAAAGACCTAGAAAAGGAGCTTTCAGGTGCATATGACTGGTAATTTGACAACAACAAAATGCCAACATGCAAATGGAACGACAATTAAATGTGTTTCTGTTGGAACCAATTTTTCTCGCCAACCTTCTTCAACGATGAAGTAAAAAGAAAAAAAAAGTACAAGTTCGCCAGCCATCCGCAATTTTAAATTATATATATATATATATATATATATATATATATATATATATATATATATATATATATATATATATATATGGGTCGAGTTCATCACCATGACTGGTTCTTAGAAAAACAACGGTCTAAAGGGGAAAAATATGTCCATCGAAGAAAAGTTTAGACGACAATTACCTTCTTCGTACCTAAAAAGTGAACACGGCGTAAAAATAAGCAAAGGTTGTCCATTTAGTCTTCTAAGTACATCAAAAAGCAATATTTTCGAAGAAATTAGATATGCTGGTAAAAACCACATTGTAGCAAAACGAGAAAAACAACGATGTCAAAATCGAAACTGTACGTCAAAACTTATTGCCAGAAATAAAATGTACCTACAGCTTTGCGTATCAATTCATTACTTTTATAAAAAAAAATATAGGATTTATACAAACATTTTTTTAAGTCCGCTTTATATAATGGGAATATGTTTTGAAAAACTACTAAATAAACTTGTTTTGCGAAACTATATTTTGTCTTAAATTTTATAGTAACTGAGCCTAGCGTCCTCAAATGAGGACAGTAGTTTTTTCAAAAATTTAAAAACAAAAAACAAAAACTTTGATAGGGCATCATTTTGTATGGCAAAATATATTACGAAACAACAAAATTACGTTAAAATTTGGGCGTTAATGGGTTAACCAAAGAGTGTAAAAGGTTCTGAGGACTCAAATCATGTCTAAAAATAGTCAGTCATTGGTTGTAATCAGGGTAACAAAAATATTAATTTCAAAAAATCTTCTGTTTGATTATTAGCATTCCAAAGAGGACAGTATCAATGGAAAAAACCGTATATAAATATTTATAAAAAATGTATAGTACCTGGGCTGGTGCTATACATGAGAAGCCGCCAAATATAAATTTTCAATTTTAGTTAACAGTTTCTTGTAGAATTCTACTAATCAAACTAATCAAGACAAGAATTTTAAATAACAGTATCATTTTTATAGATGCTAATAAATATTTGTCTTTGATGTGGTTCAAGTTGTAAAACTTTATTCTATTTTGGAGTATCGAGTACAAATAACTCTCAAAATTTAATTATGACACGCCACTGTCGCCAAAGTAAAATAAATTCATGTTTCAAATTGAACGTGGAAGATTCGTCTCTGACCGCCAATATCGGTCTAACCCCTCTTAGCCTAGATTGTCCTCCATTCCACCAAATATTCCGTTCCCAATTGTTGTGCTTCATTTCGTCTAAATTACATGTGTAGCCAAATAAAATGTACAGTTAATTCAACGCATTATTTTATCCTTAGCAAGGGCATCAGAAATGCGAAGCAAGATAGTAACTTGTATGTAATTTGACAGACACAAGAAGTAAATGTATTATGCTGTACAAGTATTTGGTATAAGGTCGGGATAATAAGTAGGTGTATTTTCATATTTATAAAGTATTAAAAGAAATTAAAAAAATTTTTTTTAATATAAAAAAAATTAAATTTGTGTACAGCTTTTGCCGCTTTGTCACTTAGTAAATTATATTTTGATCAAAAATTGCTTCAAATAAAGGTTCTTTTAACTTTTGACTTACGGTTACATAGATATCCTTAGTTAAAACGACTTTATCTATTTTACAACAGGAAGTATAACAAAAAACTTATCAGATACTTCCATAACGTCATTTAATTTGAAGATGACATTTCTTGCGCCAACGAAATTTTTAAGTCTAGCTCAATCCAGTTCAATCGGAGTTAGATTCGGAAGGTACACAGTAAACCATCAGCCCCCACCCTTTGCCTAAACACTTTATCCCCTGAATCTGATCTATAAATCTCTGTCGGTTTCAACCAACACCTTACTGCTTTAGTTGACATTCAGCATAGTGTGCAGATGTGTATTTCGTCTACTACTGCTGAAAAATAAGTCTATTGCTTTTTTTCACATTATTCTATTTATTAGTTTTGTTCCAAGCCTGGCAGTAAATTCCGATCAATTTTAATTCCAAGCTACTTAATAAATCTTTTATACTGTTTATGTTTTCTTTCAAATCAGTGTAGTTTATTTTTGTTTAAATCAATTTTTTAGTTGCATGGGTCACGGTGGGTAACTATTGACGAATGAATTCCACTGCACCTTGTTAAATGTAACCCATAATGGTTTACTGTATAAATGTTATACTAAGAATGTATGCATTTATTTTCATTTATCATAATTTGGTTAAGAATAACGTTTATATATTGTTTTAATATTCAGAATGTAATCCAGTTAGAAAAACAAACATTGGCATGCACAGTGAAGAGCAGATGCAAAGTTCTTTAGATCTCATATCGAGAGAAAATCAAAGCATGTGGCAAAGAAGTGTGGCAAAACTTAAAGTCGAAATTCCTTAAAAATGGAATGATCGACAAGTGGCTGGCATGAAATTAGTGGCTGGCTAAACTAATTTAGGAAAGCGACATCCCGGTTTTAGCTTTAGGACACTACTTAAAGGTTGTAGCCCGTTCCGACCTACGTCATTTAAACGACATAATGTGAACATATTTTATGATGTTACAAGAAGTTATAATACGTAAGCCTAAATTTCAGCAAACCCTAAAACCCGAAAACGTCAGCCAACTCACTAGTAGTGAAAAGGGAACATTAGTAACTATCTGTTGTATCATCAATGCTTACGGCAATTTTTTACCACCGGTCATAATTTTTTATCGTGTCCATTTTAAACATAACATGGCAAATGGGCTTCCACCGACATGTTAGGATTGACGACACAGTCTGAGTGGATTAACAATACACTATTTGTTGACATGATGGAACACTTTATTAAATTCGCAAACACTAGCAAAGAAAACCCCAGCTTACTGATAATGGACAACTTTGAAAATCACATTTCCATAAAAGCTATTGAATTGACGAAGGAAAATGGTGTGACAATATTAACAGTTCCCGCTCATTCTACTCAAAAGATGCAGCCCTTAAACGTTTGCATTTATAAACCTTTTAAAACTGCCTACTGCAGCTGTAGACAGTTGGTCGATGCAGAATTCAGGAACGGTTTATGAGGTAACTGCTTGTGTTGGGGATGCACATATGAAGGCCAAGACTGTATTATAGAAATGTTTTTACCAACATAGACTCCTTGACAAGTAAATTTACTAACAAGCCCGTTACTAAAAATGATGGGAATACTCTAGAAGGGCAAATCTTCGATGCATATCCACTGGCAGTCGAAGCAGAACCTAGTAGAAATAGAACTTATGATTTCGAGGCTGAAATATCTTTGGAATTTGTAAGTTCCGATCAATTTTGAGGGCAGCCAAAGACTGGACCGAGGAAAAATAACAGACAATCAAAACAAAAGGGTAAATCTATGATAGCCTCTGACTCCCCAGAAAAAATGGAAATTAAGGAGCGCGACGAAGAAAAGCAGAGAAAGAGTAAAGCGCAACTCATAAAGAAAAAACTGTTTTAAAAAAGATAACATACAAAAGATTCAGAAGATACGTTCTGTGTTCATTCTGAAAAAGAAAACTATTACGAAAGCGGTAATAAGGAGAATCTTTTAAGCCATTAGATACATCACCCAATGAAGGAGACTATGTGTTGGTTGGATTCAACTGGAAGATTCGTAAAGTCTATAACGTTGCCAAGGTATTACAAGAGGCCAAGGAACAAGAAGTGGAAGTAAGTTTTTTAAGGAGGAATTATAAAATGGAAAACACATTTCGTTTACCAGATATTTTAGATGTATCTACGGTTGTTTGTCAGACGTAAAATTAATATTACTACAGCCAGCTATCTGTGGGAACACCAAACATCAACAGTCATTCTATTCATTCAAATTAAATTTTACTTAAATAGACATACGCTAGTTTGTAGTAGTAATAAGTTATTAAAGGTTTTGCCATATTATGCATTTTCGTTTCTTCAACAAACCTGCTGATTCTCTGTACCCCCATTTGCCTCATTGTTACCCATAGCTTGGTTAACTATTCACAAGGACATGATCATACTGAACTAAATGACGCTTTGAAAAAATATATATTAACTAGTACCAAATATCTGGTTAGATTCTGTTTCACTTATGACAGTAGAAGTTCATACATTATAGCATTTATCATCTAAATTTTAGACATAAATGCATATTGTTTCTTGAGTTATACCACTCCCAATAAAAAGTGGTTCACTGTAACCGAAGCTCCCCTGGTCGTAATATCTCATTTCCAAACCTTCTAACAATACTGGTAAAAATAAACAGAAGATTTCTTCCAAATTAGAATGGCGATCTTACTTACACTTAAAGAGTAATAAATAATGTAATTAATTCCAATTCGAAGGACCACCTACTAACGTGGTAAATAAGAACACAAGCATTAAATAATACGAAATTTAATGAAAATTTGTTACTACAACTAAGTTAAGATCTAGTTAAAGTTTTAGCTCAAAGTTTTCATATCTAAACCGTCGATTACTGTCCAATTTACACGAATCATCGGAGACACACCACACGAGAGCACTGTTATAGTTTAAATATGTTACTAATAAAATTGTCATACGAATCAAAAAGTTTTCTTCAGTATAAATATACTTGATTAATAATGAGCGTTTGTGAAACATGTATGTAAAATCTTAAACCAAAAATGCGTCAACCCATTTGACCAAATACTAAACTGACACTGACTAATATGCAAGAGTTGAAAACTGTAACCAAGACGCAACCAGCTAAGCTGGGATACAATTTGACACTGACTACGTGACTACTTTCAAATTATCATTACCTTTCTTATCAGATACCAGAGAAAATTTCTTCGGAATTTTTATTAGGTACCTAAAACCCCCTTTTGAATGATTGCTGTTTAATATAAAACTTAAGAGGTCGCTGGTTAAATGATATTAGATAAACAATAATGAAGAAAAAATGCAATATTTTGTTTGTAAATAAATTAGCGAAAAATAGCAAATACAACTATGAAAAATTACAAAACTAACTTGCCATACTCATTATTGTTGTCTGTACAAAGAACATAGACTTACCCTTTGAAATATTGATGTCGAAAGATTCTTAACCAGTGGAATCTTGTTGGTACCACGTCGGGACGCCCGGGAACGCCGAGGCTCGATGGGACGAGAACCGATCACACTAGATCCGTTTGGTTCACTGTCTTGGGATGAAGTGATTTGAGACTTAAGACGGTCAGAAAATAACCCTCTAACCGTTACGTGTGGTCTGTATACCAAGAGGGTACACCAATAAATCACTCTATTGTATTACGATTTTGAGTGGCGATAATTTAAGTTAATTGTCACGGTAATGATAATAATTTTGTGACCCAAAATACAAAAGAGAAGCCAAATTCTCCGCACTTAAAACATAATAAATGAGATAGCCAGTTTAACAATTTTACGAAATAACAAGAATCAATATATTTTAATAAAGTCGTTAGAATACAGCATTAAATTAGATCACATTATAGTACACTAAAAGAAAAATATTGAATGTAAAAATATGAAAACAAATAGTACATACTTTACCAATCTAAGAAATTGCTAACTAGAGGAGATTTTCTAGGTACCAGATTTAAATGGTTAAAAACAGCTTTTTAATGCTTTATACCAACCATTTGTTTTTAAATTTGCTTGGAGAAAGTTATCTTGTGATAAAAACTACGTCATGTACTGTTATCTGTGGTGGGAAAGAGCATTTTGGGCGATGTTGTAGATTATTTAAATAGTCAACAGACCAACGTTTCCAAAAGGATTGGTGTATTCTCGAAATTTGTTTCCAGATAGAAAGTCTGTTAACGGGCGTATTTGCAGCATGAATCTCAGGAAATGCGGTTAAGGAAGTACCGATTAAGAAATGCCCAGGAGTTAATGGTTGTAAATCATTAGGGACATTAGATAAGGCATAAAGCGCTCGAGAATTTAAAAAAGCTTGTATTTGGGTTAAAACGGTATAATATATAACTCCTGGAAAGTCAGTACCAAAACCAAATTACTCACTAAGCACTCTAAATGAAACTTGGTACTTTTTACTGCTAACTCCCAGAGTCCACCCCATTGAAGTGATCGGGGAGGAATAAACTTCCACTAAATCTCGGTTTGAGCTAAATTAGCACTAATTTTGTTAAATTCAGAATTAGATTTAAAGAAGATATTTAATTCCTAAAGTAGATTATTGGCACCAACAAAGTTGGTACCGTTGTCGCTATATGTAATGTGGGGATTGCCTCGACGGAAATGAATCGTTTAAACTTTACTAAAAATGAGTTAGAAAATAATTCACTAATCAAGTATAAATGAATGGCTTTTGTAGCCATGCAAATGAAAATTGCAAAATAACATTTAAGCGTTTGCACCTTTCGTAATCTAGAAGGCCTAATAAACAGAGGACCTGCAAAATCTACACCTACAGTGCAAAAAGTACGCGAGAGTCTAACGCTATCCAATAGGAGTGGAGACATAAGTTGGGATGCGGTTTGTGCATTTAAACTATAACATGTAATGCATTTTTTGATAATGCGTTTAACATACTCGATAAATAGCGTAAGCGCAAATTGGTTAACACGTTTTGAGGACCACTGTGTCCTAGTCTACAATGTTCCTTTTTACTAAACTTTTGACGGCTTTGGAAACTGGCTAACTCATATCGCTAAAACTTTTATCAACCCAATTATATAGCTTTATGCAATTGGAATGCAAATATGTCTCACCTGTGAAAACAGTCATTCGGTGTTCCCTACAAAAATGCTTAATTTTTCGAAGATAATCTAGTCTTTGATACGCAGTAACGACAATCGCCTTATAAACAATGTGTTCTGGGAAAGGCCAGAGGGAAGAAGGTCTGTAGGGCGGCCTAGAAAAAGGTGGAAAGATGCAGTCAAAGAAGATCTAGAGAAAATGGGAGTGCGACAATGAGAATTACTGGCACAGGACCGACAAACATGGAAGTCAATAGTAAACGCGGCAAAGACTCATGAAGAGTTATAGCGCCATTCCATTAGAATGAGTCTATTAGTTTTGGTTTTTTCAAACAAAATCGTATATTTATTATTAGTCTCGTTTCAAAATTTTCTTCTTCTTCCAGTGTAATTTCTTCTACAAACTTTGTGTGTAATTTTTTAATTTTCTAAAACATTTTTGCTTCAAGATACAAATTTATACTAGACAGACGTTGTCATTGCAGTTCTTTCAAAAAACGTTCCCAGTGATCATTTTTTATTCTTCTAACGAGTGCATGGGCTTCCTTTCTTGTTGTTTTATAATTATTTTATACTATAACTAGAGAATTTCATGAAGGAGACTAGAAATATAGGTGATGATACAGAGAATTGGAGAAGTGACAATATTAACGTTACAAAAACCCGTTATATACAGGGTGGTCCTTAAGTAATTGTACAAAAACAAACCGTAGATTCAACACTTTAAAATATTACGATTTAAACCAAATTTCTTTAATAAAATGTTGATATTAAGAAAGATACAGGGTGTTAAAGTGGAAATTTAAAATTTTAATTTTTGCTATAACTTTTATGTTTGTAAACATTTATGTATCAAAATTCATAACTGGGTACTATTGAACATCATAAATTATAATTTGATGCATGCTTTAATGTAGCTGATAGAGGGCGCCACATATGCCACATATGTGGCATATATTTGCACTTAACTTTTTTGCTCTTTAAGTTATCGGTGTTTAAGATATAAAATATTAAAGATACATTATTTTAACAAAAAAAAGGTATACTTGTTAATAACTTCAAAACTCAACAGTTTTCGAGATAATCGCATTTTACAAATCAACTACGTAATTCAGATTTAACGCAATTACTCCAAGCAACGAAAGAAAATTAGACAAAAGCATCAATACTTCTGAATTTTGGTATAAAATGCCCTTCCATGAAATACATTCCATAAAAGATCGTCTCATATCAAATAGCATCATTGATTCTAAAGAAACTGCTGCAGTATTTATAATAAGTATTATAAGTATAATAATAAGGATTCTTTTGGGATTGTTATGCATTCGGTAATTATATTAATATCTCACCACATGACTAAGGAATATGACTGCCACGGACAATCCAACGTTCAGGAAAGTTGTATTAAAGTATGTTCTCATATATATTCCTTGGTCATGTGGTGAAATATTAATATAATTATTTAATTCATAAAATTCCCAAACGAATACTTTATTATTATATTATGTTTATTATATATTATACTTATAATACTTATTATAAATACTGCAGCAGTTTCTTTAAAACCAATGATGCTATTTAATATGAGACGATCTTTTATGGAATGTATTGACAAATGAAATCAAGAAAATGGTGGACATATCGAACACTTACTTTGACAAAAATGTTTAATGTTATTAAGTTTAACTATTTTTTAATTTGGTTTATTAATAAAATATTTTTATTATGACTTTAATTTAATACAAAACGTAAAATGTTTGATGTAAAATCCAATTATTCTGTTGTTTTGTCAAATCCTACTATTTTATCCTGCTAATATATTTATTTTATTTAATATTTCGTTAATTAACTTTATTGAAGGCATTTTATACCAAAATTCAGAAGTATTGATGTTTTTGTCTAATTTTCTTTCGTTGCCTAGTGTTTTGTATAAAACTTAATGAGGTCACTGGTTAAATGATATTCGATAAATAATAATAACGAAAAAAATGAAATATTTGTTTGTAAATCAATTAGCGAAAAATAGCAAATATAACTGTCAATAATTTAGGAAATTAACTGGTCTTACTCATTATTGATGTTTGTACAAATAATATAGACTTACCCTTTGAAATATTGGAATCGTAGCCAAGGAAATCTCGTTGGTACCGCGTCGGGGCGCCGGCCGACGCTCGATGGCGAGAACCTATCACGCACTAGGTCTGTTTCGTTCGCTGTCTGGGGATGAAGTGTCTTGAGATTGCAGGTCAGAAAAGAATCTTTTGGCCGTTGGGTAGAAGAGGGTACATCAATAAATCACCCTATTGTATTGTGATTTAGAATGCGATAATTTAAGTTAATTGAGACCGTAATACGAAACCGTACACACGTGTGCATATTTGTGACACAGAATACAAAAGAGAAGTCAAATTCTCCGCACTTATAACATAATACATGAGACAACCAGTTTTTACAGGAAGCAATATATTTTACCAAAGTCGTTAGAATAGTATTGAATTAGATAACATTACAGTACGGTAACAGAAAAATATTAAATGTAAAAATAAGAAAGAAATAGTACATACTTTCCCAAACATTCTCCCGCGCCAAAAACGAATGTTTTTAAGAACAGCTGAAAATATAAGTGTAAAGAATAGACATGAAAGATCGATACACTAATAAAGAACTAAGTAAGAATAAAATATGAATTGACAAATAAGCGGCGGTCATATTTTTACCACAGAACATTGTTGGATGTCATCTGACCCTGTGCTCAGATTAACAACGCGTACAATGCCCTCAATTAGAAAAGAATAGCGTCGAATCAGTAGAATTTTTTCGACCGACTAAACTAGAAAGACTGTGTCATACACAATACCGTTGGCCCCTTTTCCTATAAGAATTCCGTGGGGTGCGAAAAGACAAGAAGAAGAATAGCGTCGAAATCTCGGCGTAATGATATTTCGACGAGCTCCACGGTAGGAAAATGCCAGTTTGGTGAAAAGTGTAATAATTGTGCCAGTGATAAAACACGACTAACACAATCAGAGAGGTGTTGATTAGAAGGCATTTGATGCCGAGTAAAGTGTGGTATCAGTTCTTGTATGTGTTTAATACGATTGCCAATTTGGGGTAGAAAAATTAGCTCAAGAGAGCGCAATCGTCGATATCGGAATCGAAATATCGGAAGATCGGACGAACAACCCTTTGACAAAAGTGACTAGATCAGCCAGCAATATGGATGCCAGGAGTTCCAATCTTGTCGAGACAGAGCGAGCATGAAAATTGGACTAGACTCGTTGACAAAAGTGACTAGATCCGTCAGCAGTATAGCTGCCAAGAGCTCCGATATCGCGATAGATGTTCCTGTGTAGAAATAACACCAGAAATGTAACACATACAAGTACAGAGGTCAGATGTATCTGTTCAGATGTTTCATCATCCCAGGATACATTGAAGTACCACAACGGTTTTAGAACACGTTTGACTTGCAAAAAGACATGGAAAATGAATAAAAACAAGAGGATAGCAACAAAAATGCGACTGATTTACAAACGAATGGCCCGCTTTGTGAACGGTTTGTCAAAGGGACAAGAAGAATGAGAAAAGAAATCAGTCGTAGGATTCCATTTTAGGCCCAGTACCGTGAAAATGAAAGGTTCCTCTTTGTCAACGAACAACATGTCAAAAATGCGTAAGCCAAAGCCTGAAAATAATTAGAGATGGTTGCTGACGTTGTCGATTTGTCTAGCGAAAAACCATCGAGCTTTAAAAGCTAAGCGAGTGCTCACTGCAGAAAGTGAGTAGTATCAAAGAGAATCACTTGTAGCGTGATTCTGACGTAGGTCCGTCGAGATGGCTGCTGGCCCACTGCCTAGCGGAAGACCATCGTATCGTGCTTTAAAAGCTAAGCAAATTCTCACTGCAGAAGGTGAGTAGATCAAAGAGAATCACTTGTAGCGTAATTCTGACGTAAGTGCGTCGAGATGGCTGCTGGCCCACTGCCTAGCGGAAAACCATCGAGCATTAAAAATTAAGCGTTACTCTTGTAGAGTTTATGAGCGAAAGAAAACGAAGAAGTACCGTTAGTAACAATACGTAGTAAAAACTCTTGGAGAGGTTTAAAAAAGTCCGATCTCCAGAGAACCAACCCCTTTTATAGTTCCAAAATGCCTCATTTACTTTAATTTGTCGATACGTTTGCTTTATATCGCAAATAAAACAACAACGAAGATATCGAAAATTAAGCAAAGAACGAGATGCCCTTTTAGGACAGGTATGAAAAGCGTCGATTAGCGACACACCTCGAACGTCATATAGATTGGCGTCGAAGCTAGTACGAATCTTGGATAAAAGAAGCGAAATAAAAATTTGTTTTTTGAAAACTGTGTGAGAGCTATAAGAAATAATCGATTTAAAATCGGATTCAGAAGCCGGCATCATATGTTGAGAAGTAACAAAATCTTCCACGAATGCAACATATGTCTCTTTGAGATTCGGAAGTTTCCTGAAACGATTCTCTAGCATACAAAATGAAGATATGCATACGAATAAAGAATAAGTAGCGAATATACAAGAGAAAAAGATAAATAAAGAGGATTGGGTTGTAGAAACGGTGGAATAACAGAAAACCGACCTGTTAATTTTCGAAAAATTAACAACTTAGAAATATCCTTCACGAGCTTCGTCGTGTTGGGACAAAACTAACAGGTGTAGTTTACTTAGGAGGTAAGATCTGATTACCAAAATGCGTGATTTGGTAGATCACGGAAATAAAATTGGCTGTGGAGCCTGTATCTACCAGGATACAAATTATAAGAATGATGCGAAAACATATTTGATCTGTATTAACTATGTGGAAAGAAATAGACGAGGACATTAAATGTGGTTGTGTAGCAAAATAGAAATGTTAGTATTTGAAGAAGTGGTTGTCTAAAGGAACAAGATGAATTTGAGCGTTGGTTAACAAACGAAGCAAAACGCGAGACCGTGATTCGCCAACCGTGCAATTCGTCGTTTCGAATGAGGTGGAATCAGGCCACGTACACAAGAAGTATGTGGATTAACCAACGAGAAAATTTCTTGAAGCCGTTTAGTCCCAGAAAATACAAACATTTACATGAATAGTGAGAACCAGAACACAAAGCACGAAATAGACGAGGACATTAAATGTGGTTGTGTAGCAAAATAGAAATGTTAGTATTTGAAGAAGTGGTTGTCTAAAGGAACAAAATAAATTTGAGCGTTGGTTAACAAACGAAGCAAAACGCGAGACCGTGATTCGCTAACCGTGCAATTCGTCGTTTCGAATGAGGTCTAATCAGGCCACGTACACAAGAATTATGTGGATTAACCAAAGATAAAAGTTCTTGAAGCCGTTTAGTCACAAAAAATACAAATATTTATATGACTGATAAGAACCGGAACACAAGACACATTTAACACCTTGATTAGATACCTTAGAGTGCTTTGTGGCACTAATGAAACCACAAGTAACGGAGATTTGATCGAAATATTGAAATAAGACAGCAATAATCGAAAGCGAGTAGAAGAAGACAATAAATTCAATCGAAACAAGGTTGTGAGATTTATGAAAATCTACCCTGGCTACCCTGTATCTTTCTTAATATCAACATTTTATTAAAGCAATTTGACTTAAATCGCAATTTTTTAAAGTGTAGAATCTATGGTTTGTTTTTGTACAATTACTTAAGGACCACCCTGTATAGGTACCGACATGTTAGTTTAAAATTAATATATACTCAGTCACATTAGAAGTGTTACATCCAGAAGGAATAATTTCTTAAACTTAATTTTTTGGCAACATGGTAGATTTACATCAAGAATGAAACGATAACGTTGTCAAGAATTTTTATTAACAAGTAATCAAAAAAAAATTAATAATGTGTTTGGCGACCCCGTAGCTGAATACACTCCTGTATAGGTCTAGGCATTGACAAAATGAGATGATCGATGTCTGCTTGTGGCACCTTGTTCCAAGCAACTTCAACTTCATGTATTAACTGCGCCAGAGTCTGTGGAGGATGGTGCAAAGTGGGCAGTCTTTTTTCCATCATATCCCATACATGTTCGATAGGATTTAAATCTGGAACAAGGGGTGGCCACGGCAAAACATTAACGCCAGCTTCTTGGAGAAAGTCCATAGTTTGAAGAGCAATATGGGGACGCGCGTTGTCTTGCTGAAAAAAAAACGTATCGACGGCCGTCGAGATAAGGCAGTAAAGTGTTTTGTAAGATGTCGTCAACATAACGCGCAACTGTCATATTGCCTCGAATAAACACAAGTGGTGATCGGCTACCATAGACAATAGCCCCCCAAATCATTACGCCAACTGTCCTGCACCGTTCTCTGCACCAATGCTGCCGTTCTCTGCACCAATTCAAACGTTGATGAGAGTGATCCGCAGTCAAAGGAAGCACTAGTCGTGGGCGGAATAAAACCAGTCCAAAGCCTCGAATGCGACGATATAGTGTACGCATACTAACAGGTCTACCTACTACTCTAAACCATTGGTCAGCAATTTGACGCGTAGTAGCAAAACGGTGTCGCAGAGCAAGTAATCTAATGCGCCTTTCTTGACGCTCTGTGGTACGCCTTGGTTCACCAGTAGGTCTTCTTCGTGTTCCTCTACCTTCGTTTGTCCACACACGACAGACACGCTTAACCGTCATTGCCGTGCAATTACCGCGACGGCCTATTTCGCGATACGACCAACCCATATCTCTATACGCAATAATTCTGCCCCTGTCAAAATCGCTTACATGGTGGTAATTTTGATGTCTTCAAACTCGAGGCATTTTCTTACACTGAATACAATTAGACTGAGAAATAATAACTAAAAATTTCTATACAAACCGGTTTTTACAAATCGGTATCTTCACAAAAAAATTTAAGGTTTTAATTCAAACTTTATTTTTACAAAAAGTAGAAAAGATAAAACATTGATATTGTTATCATAGCATGTTTTAAATGTTGTCATTCTGTTGCCAAAAAATTAAGTTCAGGAATTTACTTATTTCTTCTATATCCTTTTACTTCTAATGGCATTGAGTATAATTACCTAAATTTAGAATTTAAAGCTGGAATTCAAAGATACACTCAAACCATGGTAACGTGAAATTGCATATGCAAATTATTGCTTTTAAAGTAAAAACTAATTAAACTTTTAATGTGTATTAAAACAAACTAGGTACAAACATTTTTAATATTCCATCATAATAATGAATTCAAAAATATATTCTTTGCTCACTGTATACACAACTGTTAAATTTTGAAAGAAAACAATCGCCACACGATATTGTCTAATAAGTTTTATTCTTATTATTATTAATTCTTTATAGCTTGTATTTAGTAATTCCAGCTACAGGAGATAAATATTAACCTAGGGCAAGGCTTAACATGACTTACGATTTTACCGATTTACTTCCTCAGATTTCTAGTTTCACAGACTTTCACTAGAAAATCAGAGGATTATGATAATTTGCACGATTGGGTGCATATTACCCAATGACCTTTTGGCGGGCGGGGTTGCCTACCTCCAGACAGATTTTTCGTTGGGTACGAGGATTGACCTAGTTAGATATTGACCTGTTGGCAGTGCGAGGCGGAGCCCCCAACATTCAACTGTTCTCTATCGCACGGCCAACTACGATGCTGTTGCACTTGTTTATATCCATGGTGATGACGAGCGCTTGTTTTCGCGGTTAACTTATTGAAACGATTGTTTGTATGTTCTTTTTGGAATCTCATTTCTTGCAGAATGTACCGCTGTATAAGAAATAATTACAAATTTGCAGCTAATATTTCAAGTATTGTTTGCAAGCTATTGATAGTAGGATTACTAGGTACAGTTACGGGGGAATTAAGTGGGATATTGCAATAAGTCAATTAATTATACTACATAATAAGCTTAAACTTTGATAGAAATTCCAACTAGAAAAATAATAAAAACAAAATTTACTGTCGGATACTAAGGAAATTTTTAAAACATACAAAAATATCAAATTACATCCTTCTAAAAGCTTACTCTTAACTTCTTTAAATATGTTCTGATTGTACAAGGTGTTTAATTAATATTTTAGCTGCATAATTTTTATGTCCAAATAAAACGATTTAGGTAATCTATTTCGTCGGTATACTGCGAAAACCAGGTAAATGACAAATTTTAAAATATTGAGGTAAGTATACCAAAATTCTCAGCTTTTTCCGCTCTACATACAGGTAAAACCCAATAAATGATACGACTTACCATTCAGCAGATAATTTATGTAATAAACAAATAAGTTACACCTAACCAATATTTCGTTTTCAAATAAAACAATATATCGCTTCTTACTTCCATAAAATTAAAGTTCTGTTGCATGTAAAACAAAGTAAGCCCACATATATTATTATGCCGGACAACAATATATTTCTACTACTGCATACCATATTCAGTAAAAAGGTGATAAGTGTCTTTAATATATTTTATGTGTGTATGATTTATTAAGTATAAGTGATATAAGTGTATGATTTATTAAAATTTCTCTTTCATATCGACTAGTAAAAACCTTATTAGTAACCAAACCTTATATAGTAACCAAATACCTATATTACTAGTGTTTGTGTATTTGTTCTAAATGTGTTGTAATTGCCATACGATAAATAAAATAAGTAAAAACCTTTAAGTACACTTACTTCATTCTACCTGAAAACGGTTTGAGTTAAAATTTAGAAATGATTACTAAGCTAAAACCATAAATGATCTTAATGGTGTTAAGTTAAAAGATTATGCTAAAATTAAGCAGACTATTAAATAAAATTGCTTGTCTTCTATATTTGTGGCTAGGAAAAAAGTTTTAAAATACTTTGTTAATAGGTATTAATTAGTTACTTTGAAACTGAAGACAGCAGTTCAATTCTTGATGATTCTTAGAACAATATAGTCTCAATAATGGAATCCATTTTTGATAGTGACTTTTCAGATGTAGACCCCACATATCAGCCAAGTGAAGAGAGATCACTCTGTCTAGGAAGTCTGTATGAACTACAAACAGCTGATTTTGATAGCCTAAATGATGAGAAAGAAAATACTGAAATAGGTGCACCCACGAACAATTTAGTGTCAACTGAAATAGCTAGTTTGATATTAAATCTACTTCTTGACAAAGTATGGAAAGACGTACATCCACAAAAACGTTAGAGGAAAGCTAATTCCAAAGAATGGGTAATAAATGTCGCAAAAGGGAGGCATGCTAAGGGTTTGCCTTATGAGATAAAAAAAAGAATAGACCAGCAAAATTGCCAAAACCAGTTAATTGTCAGAGTGCGTTTACAAATGTGTCAGTTACTTCAGCGAAGATTACAGACAAAGACTATGTCGTGATTATTGGAAGTTAGAATATATAGGCCAGAAAAATTGTCTTATTGTACGTATTAAAATGGAGCCACAAAAGAGAGTCGTTGCAGTTTGTTGAAGTTTAAAAAAACCACGTGCATTTTTCAAAAAGTGTTACTTTTCTTTGAATCGTCAAGACATACAGGTCCGTGAGAAATTTTTTTGTAAGACAACGCCATGTAAACATACACCGCCAAATAAAACAAGCAGTGAAACCCGACAAATCGTGAAGGCTCATATTGAGTCTTTTCCAACCATGGGCCCACATTATATTCGCCAAAGTTGAAAGCGTAGATATTTGGACAAAAATTTAAGTATAATAAAAATGTACCAACTTTATATAATGACTGTGGGCAGTAGAAACTGGAAGGTGTTAGCGAAATTACATATCGAAGAATATTTTCTAACGACTATAATTTAAGCTTTTTTGTTCCTAAAAAGATCAATGTTTAGTTTGTAATAAATATGATAGTGCTAATTAAACTGACAAATCGAATCGAAGACAGTTACAGAGAATATCAGAAAAGAAAAGAAGTATGTAATCTTGAAAAACAAAATGATAAGAAAAGATCTAATGAACAATGGGATTTTGTTTCAATTACTCTCGATCTACAGACCGTACTACAGATTCCAAGTGGATTAACTTGGCAACTATATTATTCTCGAAAATTATGCGTCTACAGCTTGTGTGTATATGAAGCCGCCATACCAAATACAGCTTACTGTTTTGCCTGGTCAAAAATTAACGGTAGACGAAGAAGTTCTGAAATAGGAATCATTATCTTATATACTAAAACGCTAAGCCCTTTTCTTGTCCACCACTTTACTCAAAAACCATATTAGATAATTAAAATATTTTTTCGGAATATTATTAGTATTACGTATGAGATTGTCAAGATATACTTTTGGTACAAAAATTCACTTCCGGTTTTGAGATGACCGGAAGTTAAAATTTACTTTAAGTTTTAGACCCCACAATGTATATATGGATCGAAAGGTCTCGTCGAGAGGAATCTAAATATGTACTTCCGGTTGCGATCCGACACCGGAAGTGACCCGAAACGCGCATAAAACGTCAAGATAGAGCAAATCTGACACCGGATTCGTGATCAGCATGCAAAATTAACTGCTAAATGATATCCATGTCGACATTTGATGAACTAAAAATTGCATTCCGGTTTTGAGGTCGACTTCCATAATCACTTTTTTTTTTACTTGCATTATTATTGATGAATGTTATGTATATTCTTGCTTATATTGTTTGTATTGATCTCTTAATTTTTCTCGCAAAATAAAAATTTCATTTAAAAAACTCGATGTCGAGTTGGTCCGCTAGTACTCGACTACTTATCAAAAGTGTTCCAGAATATGTAAATGAAATAAGTTTACTTTCTGATACCTGCGGAGGACAGAATCGTAATCAGTATATTGCAGCCTTACTATTATGGGATACTTACTTACACAAATTTTTAGAGTCTGAACATTCCTATATGGAGGTGACTCTATGATTAATAGTATCAAAACCGCTAAAAAACACAGATCTATCTATGGGATGCCAGATTACTTGTTTGTTTTTCAAAATGCAAGAGGAACTAAAAATATCAAGGTTGGTGATAAAAAAGTATGTATAGAACCATACAAATGTAAAGAATTTAAATACTACGACTTTTATGACTTAAAAAATTTGTCTCACACTTTAATTAAAAACCGTACAAAAGACCAAAACTATTTTAATTATGACATGTCAATAAGCTTCAATTATTTCCTTGGTGATACTAAACGGCAGTCAACAAGAAAAAAGCAAGCCAAGTTATCAACTAATACAAGCAATCTTGAAGAACTTAAGCGACTTTATGATGCACATTTGCCAATAAACATATCAAAAAAGAAAGATTTGGTACAGCTATGTGATAAGGGAGTGATACCGGAGGAATATCACGGGTGGTATCGTAATTTGAAAACGGGAGACATCAGACATCTTGCCAGAGCCTGCTTTCAGTGACAAATCGGACGAGGAAGCCTCATAATAATATTCTTATTATTATAATATACAATATTGTTATTATTATATTCGAAATAAATTTGTTTTTTCTATAAAACTGCCTATCATTCATATTAATAATAACTATAACTACAAACAGCTGTTAATAAAATTTTCAGGAAAAACCAGTTAAATGTCATAAATATCGACTAATACCTTAAAACATTGCTATTACTTAGTAAAACCCTCATATCTCGATCACAAAACTGGAAAATAATATATTTGGTTTATTATATTTGTGTTAAATATGTTATTTGAAGAGTAACTGATTTATTTAGATTTACAAGTAAAACCAGGTAAGAACTAGTCAGATAGTTATCTCAACAAAACAAGCTGACTGCTTAATTCACAATAAAAAAATAAACTTTAAAAACGTTTTTTCTCGATTTCGGTATTCCAACATTTACCTGGTTTTCTCAGTATATCGACGATTTAACATAAAGTTACTAACACATAAAGTTAAAGATAATATTGGATCAAGTTACTTTTTCTTCCTTTCGGCCCTTGATAATTAGTTTTCTTTAAAAGTTTCTTCCAACGTTTCCTACACAGGGCCATGTGTAGGATCATGTCATTATCTGTATATCTGCTTCCACATCTATGGCGAGTTCTTTTCGGTTTATAACTTGTTCCTGTAAAATTTCATTTTCCGTAAAATCTTCTATATTTCAGTCGGTCATTTTTAACTCTCTAACTGGTAAGAGGTCCTTTAGGGCCCCTTCGCTTATTATTTATTTAACCCTTAACTGGTGACCATGCGTCTCACAGCTAGTCTCTTCCTAGCTTTTAGAGTATATTCGAACATGTTATTGAGAAGTACCTCGCTCGTCCCGTTTTCGAAATATTTACGTCGAGGAATCTACGGAAGGTTCTCGTAAAGCTGTAAGAGTATTAGACGATGATTTCGAAGAAGTGTGCACAAAATGGTGTAATGAGGCGAACAATGACATTAGTGATGATGATGTGGAAGAAGGATATTATATAGAAAGTGATCATTTTACGGACAGTGAACAAGAACTAAGTGAAAATGAACAGCAACAAGACTCAGAAATGATATCTAGCGGAGATGATGAAGAATGTGTCAATTATAGCAATTATTACCTTGGAAAGAATAGGTATAAGTGGAGTAAAAAGGAGCCAACTAGAAACGTCCGTACGCCTGCTCACAATATTGTTGTACTCCCATCAATCCTTTTAAAAGTAGAAAAGTCAACGAGTCCCGTTTATTATTTTAATAAATTGTTTTCATCAGATATGTATAGTGTATAGTCTTGTTGTCAAGAGAACTAACGAAAAACTCGCCAATTTTCGGCCAAAATATCAACAATATAATAATATAAATAAGCAATATATAAAATATAAAAAATATAATGTATATATATATATATATATATACATATATATATATATATATATATATATATATATATATATATATATATATATATATATATATATATATATATATATATATATATATATATATATATTGTTGTGGTATTCAAAATTGAAGGGTAAAAATATTAAATGTACGATGAAATCAATATTTCAGAGATTATAGAAAATAAAAAAAATACTCCGAGCTGCCTGGAATTAACCAAAGGTAATCTTAGTTATAAATAATCTTTTGTATAAATATAACAAGTGAAATAGTGCGGGTACAATGAATAGAAGTTAACGATGGTTTTTCCCCATAAACCATAAAGTGTTCCGTAAGCCGGATTTGCGCCATGAAAAGGACAATAAAAATAGTTAATAAATAAATGATTGTTCGGAATATGTAAATACCCAGTAGAAATTAAGTGTCCTTGTAGAAATAATATGAATTAGGAAAGTTTGTAGGTATTTCTGATTTTATGTGGGAGTGGTATGCAAATTTCTGATTGGCCGAGAATTTGGAAAGTGGTGATGGGTGTGTGTGATAGAGGAGATGAGAGAGTCAGTTAGTTCCAGTTTCTTAAAGTGAATGGTTGGTTTTCGAGGTGGTATCCAAGGGTAGTAAGTGATAAAGAATAAGTTGTGAGTTGGTGAAGTAATTGTGTCCGACGGTAGCTGATCTGGTACAAATTTGTAAGTAAACTTTTCCTACTTGTATTCTACATATCGCTGTTTATTTCGGAACGAGAGATTAAGTTTGGCGAGAGGAAAAGAGGCTGGCATCATTGGAAAGGTACGTACATTCGAAGGAGAGCACTGAAGACACTAAATTGCAATATCTTGTTTAATATTGCCAATTACATAGAAGGCTGCTGAGAACTGATAGTTCATTTTGCATAGAACAAGGAATTGGACAACTCAAGGCAGAGGAAGCGTTTCAACGGGAGAAACATTCATAATATATTAAATTTGAGAATTTTGGGTTAAAAAAATATTATATCATATTAGTAAAGGGTGAATAAGTTGTCGATAGTCGAAGGAGATCAAATTTGTTCTGAGAGGGGACACGGAGCTGTGGAGAGAATTGGATAATTCATACAAATTTTTCGTGGTACAATCGTTATATCAAAATTGCATTCGGAAGGACACTGAATATTATTTGATTTGTTGTATTTTAGATTATAGTTGTATTATATTATCCATGCATTATTGAAGGTTCACGTACGTAGAACGAATTTTGTTTGATAAACATTGTATGCTAATAATGTTTGGAGGTATTTTAATCAGTTTATTTTATTACATTATTTTCATATCATATTATGTTGTTTTATTCCGTTATTCTTTGGACCTAACCCATCAGCTGTAAAGTATAGATATTTGAGCACGAGTAAAACCTGAGATAACAAAATTGAAAGGTGTGATATGAATCATAAATCAAAAATTTTAATAATGTTTTATATGTATTTTTTGTAAAGTTTTAAAATTAAAATTCTAGATATCACATTAATATATATATATAAAAGACAAATTCAAGTTGGCAGATAGTGATGAAATAGAATTGAGAGCTTTCTTGGGACTGCTCCTTTATACTTCTATTTATAAGTCAAATCATGAGGATGGAAGAGGTCTGTTTGCTACGAACGGAAAAGGACGCTCTATATTTAGAGCAGTTATGTCGCAGAAATATTTTCCTGACCCTGATGGTCGCCTTAAGGTTTGACAATGCCTTGGACCGAGAACAAAAAGCAAGAAATAATTCAGCTGCTGCTATTAAAGAATTCTTTGACTTTTTTGTAAGTAATTCAAAAGCTGCATATACGGTTGGAAAAAATGTGTGTGTAGACAAAATTCTGGTAGGCTTCAGAGGCAGATGTCGCTTTAAAATGTATATTCCCAGCAAACCCTGTAAATATGGGATAAAAATCTTATGTATGACTGATGCACGAACTGGGTGTTTACATAATGATTACATTTATGCTGGGAAAGGTTCAGAGGGATGTAGCCTCACAAATAAAGAAAGAAGAATGAGCATACCTACTCAAGCAGTTATAACAAGATTAGTCAAACATCTTTACGATAATAAGAGAAATGTAACTGGCGACAACTGGTTTAGTTCAGTTGATTTAGTACATTATCTATAACAACCTAAACTCTATTACGTTGGCACAATGCAAAGAAATAAAAAAGAAATCCTCCACAGTTCATTCCGCGACAAAATCGTAATGAAGCGACACTTTGTATGGATTTACCAAAGACCTAACAATTTTATCCCGTACAACAAGAAAAATAAAGTTTAATTTGTCTAATAAAGTGACTACTTTAGTCAAAACGTGAATAAAGTTTGTCACTAAATATCAGTGACATAGAAGCATCTGCTACATCATCCACAATAACAAAGGCGGTGCAAATCGAAGCTGACGAATGTGTCGAATCTTTAGAAAAGGATGAGGCTAGGCCGTCTACATCTATGAAAGCAATTGCATCTACTTCAGCCGCCGATGCCACACATGCTGCAAGTTTTAAGCCAACGAAACGACATCGTTTGTCATTACCTATAATGAAAAATTCTGGTTGTTTGATCACGCCTTCTATTGGTGGTTTTACTGGAAGAGGTAATAATTATATATTCATACTTTTGCAATAGTGTACTATTTTTATTCTCATTTCAGCTATTAAGAATAACCATAAAGATTCAAAGCAATTTACCAAGGTAACGTAAAGTAAGCGATCAATGCGCTTGCATGTAAACGAAGTAGCTTTCCAAGAAGATGCACGGTTGCCATCGTCAATAACAAAACTGAAAACACCAATAGAACTCCTTAATTATTTCTTTACAAAAGAGATTATTGATTTCGTAGCCAATGAAACGAACGCTGCAGCTCATCAAGAAAATATCAATAAAAAATTCGCCACGAGTGGTGAGGAGATTCGGAAATTTATCGGAGATTTAAGATGAAAGGCAGCGCTTTCGAAAAGGTCAGCCAGACTATGATCCAGTGTTTCGCATCCGAAAATTGGCTGATAACGTCACCTTAAATTATATTATATATAGGATTGAGATTATAACCACCTTCTTCCTTGGATAAACAGTCTGAAGTTGGTTCATAATATTCACTGTTCTTGACAGTTGCATAGGGATCGAAATCGCGATCAGAATAATGTTTATCAGGTTTATAGACTAGAATGCTACAAAATATAAAAACATTGTATGGGTTAATGTTTGTAAATCATCTGAAAATTAGTTTTTAATGAATGATTGAACAAAAATGTATAATAAATTGGTATTGTCTTAATTTTAGCTCATTTACGTTTATCACTGCTATTGTTTACATCAATTTTAAAGTTGACAAAATTAAATTTACGCTAAAACCGATATTAGCAATATAAAACTAAAACAAAAGTACATAACGTACAACATAACATTTACCGTTAAACAGTTTACCGCAAACGACTGGAGCTAAAACGGTACAAGTGTGCTTGTACCATTTTGTTACTACCTAGCCTATAGATGGCAACAAAGGTATTACATTCATTTGGTCCCTTATGCTACCATGTAATTTGGGATTTTAACTACCCAAATGTGCAAATAATTAATTTTATAGAAAATAAGTACTTGTAACATTTTTCTTTTAACAACTTGAATTCATATTCATACCAAAATAATATACAATTTTACAGCACCACTTATCTCAACTCATATATGCATTCATAATTCCACCAGCATTATGTTACATCATTTATTTTAAATCCGCACATACATTAATTAACATCTTAATCTTTATTAATCAAGAATCCAGAATCTTACACAAATCTGCTTTCAAATTTCACGCACCAAATGTTAAAAATGATAAAAACATAAAATTTAGTGTTTCATTATTAAGTTTTTAGCTCATCACCCTTAAATCAGATATGTGTATAGTTGACTGCCCACCTACAATCAAAACTTTAACTTCAATCCATCTGCAATTATACCTCTTCTACAATTGTTCCAACCAAAGTTTAGGGTATATCTCATTTTAAATTCCAACATATTGATGTTTGCTACTGTTACAATTAATCAAATTTCAACATATTAAATAATACACAATGTTGTCTACAGTCATATTTAGACACATACCTTAAGTTTCATTGACTGTTTTGTTCAGACTTTCGTTCTAATGGGTCATTTTGATCAGTTGGTATCAACAAGTCCTCATAGACACCTACCTTAAGTGCTAGCAACCTCAGTGGAGTCCTATGTTGCCATGAAGTTAATTATTTGTAAAACTGAAACATTCTAGTATTTTATTATCAAAAATGTAATTTAAAATTAATTTATCTTCATTTAAAGGGATTTAATCCATGTATTTAGTGGTTTTAAACATATAAGTTTCACATGCAAGCCGTAAAAATTTTAAATTTCACGTTTTCTTTTATTAAACTGGTAATACTTATTTTAGAAAAGCACTGATGATGGAATAGTCATTCCAAAAACGTTCTGTGATCTAGCAAGATAGGGGTTTTATATTAATATACCTCTTATAAAGGATTTTTTAATTAAAAAAGATTGTGCTTTATGGTACCCAGCCAGCTACAGGAATTCATTTTCCTTGTGGATAACAAATAAATATTTTGCCATAAGGATATTTATATATTCCTATAAATCTTTAGGCAAGGTTTTGATTTTTGATTAATAAATAAATTTATTTCTTTATGTGCAATAAATATGATTAGTTTATATAAACTCTGTTCAGATTTGTATTTAAGATCAGACGTACCTATAGCTGAGAGACAGAGCTAGTCAACGTCTAAACAATTCAAAGCACCCAATGTTACAGCTAGTAACTGCACTCTTCCACATTGGTTGTTGTATAGTTACAACGGTCATACCAAAGAAACCACTTTGAAAGAAAGTTGTAAAGAAACCACTCCACAATAACGAAGTTACTCCTTCACGAATATTTTTTAGATACTTCCAAAACTTTGGAGTCATTCATTTTTAACCTTTGTTTATCAATATGAAGACAACTACTATACATTATAAATAAATCAAATAATGCATAAGGAAACTTTTAATTTAATTTCAATTAACTTAGAAGTCCTCCAAACTGCTTCCCTTAGTTATCCTATTAAAACCGCGACGGTTCGCCCATGTTCTCAAAATTTTCACGTCTTCGTTCGTCGTCTACCCTACAACCACTTTACTCCAAGTTGCTCATGTTTACTTTGGAAAATCGATACTTAATCATATAAATGCATTCTACTATGTCAGCTTCTCCAATACATGCAGGTAATCAAATGGTTCTGCGACATCCAACACTTTATTTATTCTTTCGCTTTTTCTGCCCTTTCTTACTTTTATTTTCTATCTGTTGCTTCAAACGGCGGACCGGCTTTAAGAAATTCCTTGTCGTCTCGAGAATTGTGTATTTTTGTATAGGATGTTAATAAACGAGATGCATGTCGATAGAATATAAAGATTAGTAAGGGAAAGCATTATCGGGATTACTCTGGAGACTCAAATATATTTTTGAATATTTTAGGTAAGATTCGAATGTATGGAAGCAGGCGCAATAAGATCTAAGTGATTTGAATATTATAAAAATATAAAATATTTTTTCTTGGCCTTGATCACGCATCCATTTAACCATTTAAATTGTTAAATTTAATAATATTTATAATAAATCCAAGAAAATAAAATATTTTAATGGAACGAAATAACTAAATAAACAAATTGCAAATTAAAAAATAGCATGTAACGCAATAAATATAATATCAACGTGTCAAACATAAACTTTTATTAAAGTTCATTCCTTAAAATTTTGGGATAAAGCAACAAATATTGCTTGGAAACAAAAAGGGATTTCAGCAGTAACGCGGTCACAGTTTAGTATATTATTATGATTATAGATTTGGGAGCAAAGTTACCATAAAATATCATTAAAGGTGTTAGATGGTAGATAAAGGGTCATTAAAATGTGTCCTTCTAAACCTGAAATATCATTGGAATATATCCCACATTTTTATATTTTTTCGTTAGATTTTAGCGTCTCTTTTCTGTCATAGGTTTGATTTAACTTAAACATTTTACTCACTGCACCGGACCCACGGACGGAGGGTCCACGAGATCAATAGAATCACACTTATTGCAGATAGCAATATTAACAGCGTCTCTTAGAAACGTGTAATAGTAGAGGGCCAATCCTTAATACCGGACTAAAATAAGAGCAACAATACAGTTTACTGTGTTGATCGGAAATCGTTCTCAAAATACAAAACATTTAAATTAAACAAATTTTGTTTTTTGTTACTTACAGACTAAAAGTACAGTAGTGGTAGAGATATTAGAATAATCGGCCAACTGTATAATGACCCAATAGCAATTAATCAGGACAGAAAACCAACTGAGCGAAGAGGTTGTGATTGAGAGTGTCAGGGAGGAATGCATCTTATCTCCCCTACTTTTATTATCTTATAAGAGATAGTTAAACTAGCCCTGGGAAATATCGATAAGGTAGTACTGATGAATGGAAAACGTCTTAATAATTTCAGATTTGCAGAAGATACAATAATCTTCGCAGATAGCATTCCAAAACTACAAACACTAATTACTAACCTAGCAAAAATAAGTCAAGATTACGATCTTAACTTTAACAATAAAAGAATTTTATGATTGTTAAAATCATACACCGCCACAACAACCTAACCATCAATTAATAGTCAATAAGAAAAGTTCATTTACGAGACATAAAATAGAGAATAAAGAAGGCTAGAATAGGTTTTGTTAAATTAAGCAAAATTTTCAAGACTTGTGATTTGCCAATAAAAACCAAGATCTTCTTCGGTGTTATGTATATTTGGATCTCCTTTACGGAGTAGAATCCTGGACACTAACCGAAGTAATGTAATAATAATTAATTACTATTGTAATAATAAATATAAATATATTGGGGGAGAAGACACCATTCTAATAGATTGGGGGGGTTAAGCGTGATAATTTAGGATTGAAGCTGTAAATGAATCGAATAAACCCCTCTAATGAATTGTCTCCACTCTGATAAAGGCTGTCACCATTGTAGAAGACGTCTGATTCAATCTCCTTATCAATGCCTCTACAATTCTTAGGGGATACTTATCCCTGCGAGCGGGGCAAGGCTTACTGGCTCCACTAGTCTGGACTGACTGGTTTCGCCCTCGCGGATTTACAAAAGGGTAGAGAAATTTTTTTGGAAAGGAAGGGAATTAAGGACTTCTCGGTCTCAGGTCCTGCAAAGAGTGAGAGGCTATGGGCTTACGTTAGAACCCGGAGCACTGCATAAGCAAAATGTGTATCTCTTCTAGTCTCGACCTGTAACGGCTAGGAATAACAAAACAAATTTCGAGTTTACGATGTATTAACTATACTGTACACTACAAAATATCAGTTAAGACCAAAAATGTTCGATCAGGCGCGAAGGGAGACGAGAAGAGACAAGCAAGGAATTAAAGGTCAGACAATTACCTTATCACTAGATATACCTGGGGTTAGTATATAGATCTTAGTTACTTCCGCGTATCTAGGCTCTAGCTAGGGAATACGCCTCCAGTCTACCGGGATTTGAGATTGCGAACCTTCGAATCTCCAGTTGCCGACACTTATGCGACACACTATCCCGTCGAGTTAAATAGCGCGCTCACTCGGCGCCTCTCGCGTGGGCCACCCTCAGGCGCCGAGTTCTTACTGACCGTTTTCCCAACTTCTGCTTGTTTTTTATGTATTCGCTGATTATGCCATCTATTCCATGTGTTAAACTGGATCACGCTATATAAAACTACTTAGTCAGCTCAATTCTTCTCACTTGTTTAACAATTTGTACCTTGTATTAATTTCCAACAAGGTCTAAGTGTCGTAATTTTTTAAACATTCAGGCTTGTGTTAAACTGGGTCAATTGTTTTGTTTTAATTTGAAATGTATACGTTAAACTGTGTCGAATTTATTCTTTATTAATTTGAAATATATAATAATTACTTAAATAATTATTACTCTTTACTAGGCTAATTACCTCTTAATTTTTTCCTTCTTTATTTCCTTGCTGTTTACATTACAGTAACACTTGAACAACTAAAGGCTTTTGAGATTTGTTGTTATAAAAGAATGTTGAAATGTTGTACTACGTTAAACTTGTAGCCGTAAAACTGCGCAAGGTTGTATATTTGTATCACTTATCAAAAATAAAAAGCGCTATACTTTGCTGCAGCTGCTATTATAAAAAAAAAAAAAAGTACCGGATATATTATAAGATAAATATATAATGTAAAATGTATAAAAAATTTCTTTCATAATCTTTAATTTTTTTTTTTTTTTTACTGAAAACATATTCTAAAATTATACTTCTAAGTGGAATTTTAGTGGAGTGATTCTAGGCACGGTCGATGTGAACATCGCTCTTGGAAAAATTGCATTTAAAGTGGTTTAATTAAACATATAATTAGAGAAAACATTAGATTCTGGACAAAAATAGTGACTAAAGTATCTTGTGATAAAAGTAAATCGAAAACCATAAATAGTTGTGCATATAGTTAATAAAAACTGGTGTCAGTTTGTTTACGGTAATGGGCTACGAGTTTGGTACTTATACAAAAACTGGAAACAAGGCTGAGTATAAAAAATAGTTAAGACAACAAACCTAAGGTAAATATTTATAATAACAATTAATTTAAATTTAAATAATAGGGATAATAGGGAAAATAATTTAAATTAAGAGAAAAGTTTAAAATTCTTAAATGATTGTTTAAAGTTAAAGTAACATATTAACTTTTTATATTGTAACTTTTTGTGCCAAACAGTAATTACGGTTCGCTATAACAAAGATGTCCACACACTAAAATCGACGGCAAAGTGGCGTTGGTGAATAAATATCGTTTTAATTTTCGGCTGTAAGAAAACTCGGAAAACGGGACTTACAACGAAAAGTAACTCGGTAGAAGTGACCCACATATAAACACCGATAAGGGTCGGAGATTCGACGGGTTGACTGGTCGACGACTCTTTTCGCGGTGTAGGACAGGGAAGGAGATAAACAGTGAAATAACAAGAAAAGGCCAAAGAAAATATTGTAAGAATGGACAGCGACGAATACTCTACAGATGAAGGAAGAAAAAGAAAAGGAGAAAATATAGATTTTTTTGTAAACAGCAAAAAAACACCAAGAACTCCTACAAAACGCCAAACAACTGAATCTGAGAAATTAGACCAGTTATTAATAATGATGAAAGAAATGAACACAACTCAAAAAGATATGAAGCAAGAACAGAAAGAAATAAAAACTGAAATAAGAGAAATTAAAGACCAACAAAACAAAACAAACGAAGCTCTACTAAAACTGACAGTAGAAAACGAACAATTAAAAAAAGAAAATCAGGATATAAGAAAAGAGAATTCAGAAATAAGGAGAGAGTTACAAGAAATGAAAAAAGCAGTCGAAATAATCGAAAAAAATAGAAGAAAAAACAACATTGTAATAAATGGTCTAAAAATGGATACAAATGAACCAAGCAGCCTAAAAGAAAGAATAAACGGACTTTTTAATAAACATCTTCAAATTGATATTACACCTACAACAGTAAAAAAAATAGGCGAGAATACATGCGTAATAAAACTAAGAAATGAAGAGGAAAAACACGAGATTATGGCAAAAAAATATAAACTAAAAAACGTCGTAGGAGAGAAAGTATTCATCAATGATGACTTGACCAGAGAAGAGAAAGAAAAGCAGAAACACCTAAGAAATTTTGCAAAAAACGAAAAAGAGAAAGGCAAAGACGTCAAAATTGGTTACAACAAGGTGTTAGTAAACCAAGAAGAATGGAGATGGAACAAAATAAAAAAGGAACTTGAAAAACATCCAAAAAACTAGAAAACTACACCCACACGAGGAACATTGATAACGACCAAAGCAACGGAAAGGATCTGACAATGACGACCAGGGCGACGAATAGGAATAACGATAGGAAAAAGCACGATGCAAAGGTAAACAAGGATGAGAATAGAAAGAAGATGAAAGATATACCGCAGAAAAAAGGAGAGATAAAAATGGGAACATGGAACGTAAGAAGCATCAATGGAAAAGAGGTAGAACTTGTAGAAGAAATGATCAGACAAAAAATAGAAATATTAGGAATAACGGAAACGAAAATGAAAGGAAGAGGTTTTAAGAGGATACACAAAGGATATTGGTTATTTTGGGTAGGAGCTGATGCAAAGGAGAGAGCAAAAGAAGGCGTAGGGATAATAATTGCACCGAATAGTCTACAATACGTTATAGAAGAAACATATGTTAACCAGAGAATATTATCGCTGAAAATGAAACTGATAGACGAGGAAATATGGACAATAATAACAGCCTACGGAGTAAATGAAGATGCAAAAAAGGAAGAGAAGGATAAATTTTTCGAGGAGCTCCAAATGCAAATTGACAATGGGGAAGAAAATATAATTGTAATGGGAGATCTAAACGGTAGAGTCGGAAATAATAACAATGGAATTGAGGAATGCATGGGAAAAGAAGGAGAAGAAATACTAAACAAAAATGGCGAAAGAATAATAGAAATATGTATGGAGAATAAACTTGTTATAACAAATACAAAATTTAAACATAAAAAAGTACACAAATACACGAGAGTACAAGAAAGTAGAAATGAAAAATCAATCATAGATTACTTTTTGGTAAGTAGCAACAAATGGAAAAGAGTACAAGACACGAAAGTCAAAAGAGGCTCAGAGATTGGCAGTGATCATCATCTAGTAATAATGAGAATGAGAACAGCAAAAGAAAATGAAGAAAAGAGGAGAAAGGTAGTAAATGAAAAAGTAAAAAGCTACAAATTAAAAGAAGAAAGATATAAGCAGATATTCCAAGAAAAATTAGACAATATTTTGAAAGGTAGGGCAAAAACTGCTAGTATAGAGGAAAAGTGGGAAAATCTCAAGACCAGCTTAATCATAGCTGCTGAGGAAACTTGCGGGAAGACAAAAATAGCAAATAATAGCATGAGGAGAACTGAATGGTGGACGGACGAAATACGAAGGAAAGTAAAGAACAAAAAAGAAAAATGGAAGAGATATCTAAGTACAAAGCGCCCTGAAGATTATGAGGCATATAAAGAAAAAAGAAAAGAGGTTAAAATAGCTGTAAAAGCAGAAAAAGAAAGGTCATGGGAAAAGTTTGGACTAAAAATGACAAATAATTATAGAGAAAACCAAAAACTCTTCTATGGCGCATTAAAACAGCTCAGACAAAAGAAAGAACACATGATGCCGAATATAAAAGACAAGAATGGAAAGGTAATAACAGAAGAAAACCAAATAATGGAAAGATGGAGAGAACATTTCAAAGAGCTAACTCATACAGACGTAGACAACATAGTGGAGATACAAGAAATTAATGAAGAACAAAAAGTAGAACCCATAACAACAGAGGAACTAGAAAAGGCAATTGAAAGAGTTAAATTAGGCAAAGCACCAGGCAAGGATGATATCACCCCGGAAATGATAAAATTTATGGGAATAGAGGGAGTGGACAGCATGAAAGAACTAATGAATGATATCATAAAAAGAGCAGAAATACCACAGGACTGGAAGAAAGACATTATACTACCAATACACAAAAAGGGCGACAAGAGAAACTGTAATAATTACCGAGGTATTACTATATCAAGTATTCCTGGGAAGGTATTCGCAAGAATAATAGAAACAAGAATAAAAACCCAAATAGAACCAACTATGGAAGATACACAATGTGGATTCAGGAAGGACAGAAGCACGCAAGACCACATATTCACAATAAGACAAATAAGTGAGAAAGTAATCAATAAAAATAGAGAAATACATATATGCTTTATTGATCTGGAAAAGGCGTTTGACAGAATACAAAGAAAGGACGTATGGAGGACATTAAAGGAAAGAGGAGTTGACAGGATAACAATTAATGTAATAAAGGATATGTACAATAATAATACAAATACGGTGAGAACCAACAACGAGGAATCCGAAGAATTTACTACAAGTCAAGGCCTCAAACAGGGATGCGTGTTGAGCCCACTGCTGTTCTCAGTGGTACTGGATACAGCAATAAAGAAAGCCAAGAGAAGAATGAGAAAACTAATATTAGGATACTGGCAAATGAAACAGACTCAACTATCAGAGCTTCTATTCGCAGACGACATGGTTTTGATAGCAGAAAACAGAGAAGACCTTCAGAACAACCTTGAAATCCTAGAAGAAGAACTGTCAAACATAAATATGAAAATAAATACAGAGAAAACAAAAACAATGATAATTTCAAATAAGAGAAAGACACACGCAATACAATTAAACGGAAAACAACTAGAACAAGTGGAACATTTTAAATACCTAGGAGCAATAATTGAATCAAACGGTAAACAAGACATGGAAATAAATGAGAGAATGGGACGAACAGGAAGCTTATTTAACACTATGAAAACAACATTTTTGGGAAAAAAAGAAATACCGGAGAAGGTAAAAACGGCAGTCGTTAAATCAGTAGTTAGACCTACAATCATGTATAATAGCGAGTCATGGACATTGACTGGGAGACAAAAATCTCGAGTCAATGCTATGGAAATGAGGTTCCTGAGGAAAATAGCAAACAGAAAGAGGACAGACAAAATTCGAAACGAAACAATCAGACAAAACCTAAAACTAGAACCAATAAACGAAAAAATAGTAGAGGGGCAACTAAGATGGTTCGGACACGTGTGTAGAATGTCGAATGAAAGATTAACAAAACGAGTGTTTGAAACGAGAATGCAAGGGAAAAACAAACGAGGAAGACCAAGAGTTAGGTGGGTAGACGAAATCAGAAAAGAAGTTGAGAAGAAAGGATTGACATGGGAAAGTGCACGAAATCTAACACAAGACCGGATAGCATGGAGACAACAGTGCAAATCTTAACCCCACCAGCCTTACACCTAACGGTAGAAAGGCTTAGGACTAAGTAAGTAAGTAAGTAATACTTCTAAGTGTTAGTATAATCCACAAAAAAAAAACAAAAATGACCAAAACGATTGCATGGAAAGAGAATTTCACAATGTGACGGGTAGTTTTTTTAGACAGCAGTCTCAGCTGACTCAGCTCAAATAAAATTAGATCCTAGGTAATCCTAGATAATCCTAGGCAACGACGGCATCGACGGCGATATGACTTACTGTTTAATATCTGCGAAAAATAATATACAATTAATGACATAAAATCTAAATAGCGATTACGGTGCGCTAATACACAGACGGGAAGGAACTGGTCGAAAAAATAGAGATGGAACGGACCAATCAACACTTCGAGGAACGAACGGTGACCAATCAGTACATGGTAGCACGAGAGAATACGAAACTAAAATTGCTTGCTTGAGCCTCAAGTCTCCGCTTGGGGCTAGGCCCAGTTCGAAGACTTGGTGCTCAAGGAGTTGGACCCTACGGGCACGGGTTTTATGGTTTTTGTTAATATTTTTTTGTCGGCTTTCGCCGATTTTTGTTAGTAATTTGTATAATTTTTTTTTGGTGGCCGAAGCCATTGTCTGTGTCTTTTGGATTTTTTTTTATAGGATGGCCTAAAATCAGAATTGTTGCATGTATATAATTATAAACAAATTACCTGAACCTACACTGTGTTGCGCTTGTCCACGATTTTATAGAGCTACGAACTATCCGCTTTTTGTGTGTTGTTGTTGTTGTTTTTGTTTTATTTTGTTTTGTCTCTGGCATTTTTGTTTATTTTTTCTTTGGTTTTAAACTCTCCTTTCTTTTGCGGCGGCTGTGTTTTTATACGGTCAAAGGTCTTCCATCTCCTCTAGCGCACATCGATAGAAGAGGAACTTGTGGTAGGGATGCGTATGTACAAAGCGACGACGGGACCGAGGCGATGCATATCATTACAACAAACAGAAACATGACACTTATAATAGACAAAATATACAAAAGAATTACTCGAAGAAGCTCAACAGCCAGGAACATGTCCTTGGGTATTTATAATCCGAAATAACTGTCAGAAATTAACACATGCAACATAATGACATGAACTTAAACTCTTAACAAGCCTACTAACTATAATTTATAAAACTATCGAAGTGCCTAGAGACTGGTTAGTTTTCACTTTTATTTCTCTTAATATTAAAAAAAAGTGCCATCAGATGCTTCGATCACAGGAAAATAAACTTAATATGCATGTCTTGTCGTTCTTACAGATATGTATGTTATATCATTATCATTTATTTTTTCGCATCTACAGAAAACTGGATGAAAAGAGTACAGTTCTCTTTTAAGGTTGGAACACGAGTTTTCTTCTTCTTCCTCTTTATAAGCAATTCTGCTTATTCACTGGCGGATTAATACCTCTATGGAAGGTTGTCACTGTATCTTTTACGATGTCATTCGATACTTCTTTTGCAGATTCGTGACTTATCTCTTGCTATTTTGATGACACGGATCTCCTCCAATCTGCTTATGTGGTTATTCCATTCTTTATTTCTATTTTGTGTCCATTCATTTATACCTTGTACGTTACATTTTCTTCTAATGTCTTCACTTTTCTTTCGATCTAAGTATATTTGCTGTAATTTTTCTCAGTACTCTCATCTCTGCCGTTTCCAGTAGCGTTTGCGTTGTGACTGTGTGAGGTCTTGTTTTTGAGGCATATGTCATTATTAGTCTTACAATGGCTTTATAAATTATTATTGACTTCATCTCAGTATTAATGTGTCTGTTTCGCCATACAGTATTATTAAGGCATACCTACTGCCATTATATTTTCTTCTTGTACTTGATCTCTCACTTCTTTGTCCAGGTCTCCATAGCTGGACAGTATAATTCCAAGGTATTTTATTTCCATTACTTGTTCAATACTGTTGTCATCAATTTATATTTTACGTTTGGTTGGTTCTTTGCTGATTACTATTGTTTTAGTTTTCTGAGATGAGATTGTCCTATGAAATTCATTTGCTCTTATGTTAAATCTGTGTACCAGTCTTTGCAGATTATCTTCATTTTGGAGCGTGGGTCAAATTGAAGAGCGTGGGACTCAATGGGTCCCCTTGTCTTATTCCGCTGCCTATTTTTATAGTTTCTGTAAATTGTTGATCTATTCTGACTTCCATTTTGTTGTTTTGGTAGATTTTTTTGATAGTTTTTATAATATTTAGGGAAACTTCTCTATTATACGGGAGATGGACTACATGTTTGAGTCTTACTCAATCAGAGTCTGAGTCAATCAGACACAGAAATGTTGTGTCTATTATACTATAGTGATTTTCCAATAATTTGCTTTAAAGCTAATATTGCATCTATACACGATCTTCTACTACGAAAACCCTGTTGTTCATCTGCTAAACTTATTTTTTGATTTATTAGTGCTTGTAAAATTTTACCTGTAAGTTTTGTGGTAGTATTTAATAACTACTCTGTAGTTTTCTTGCTCTTTTTTATCTCCTTTTTTGAAGAGTAGAATAAGTTCGCTCATTCTTCATTCTTCCCGTATTTTATTGTGTTTTAATTTTATTAATTAATGTTGTTAATTATTCTGTCATTGCTGCTCCCCAATATTTGAGTAATTCGTTTGGTATCCCGTCTTTGCCTGCTGCTTTTCTGTTTTTCAGGTTTTCAAGTATTTTACGAACTTCTTGTACGTTTATATTAAGTTCTTCATTTCTGGTAATTTATGGTGTTTCTGGTCCTAGCGTCGTTTGTTCTTCCTCTAAATAGTCTTTTTTAGGTATTCAATCCACGTACCTATTCTTTTTTATGTGTTTTGGTTCTATTAGTTCCTTTACGTCCGTTCTTTGACCTCTTATGAAGCGCCATATTTCCTTTTGCAGACTGTAAAAACTATGTTCCATTTGTTGCGCCTTGTTTTTTGGTTGGCATATATTTCAGGTAAATCTGTTTCTTTTCTTTACATTTTTCCTTCACTTCTGTACATAACCATGGAGTTCTTCGCCTTGGGAACGATTCATTTTTATTTATATTTCTTTCACCAAGAACTTCCTTGCTCAAGGCTAAGATATTAGACTTAATTTGTGTCTAACTTTCTTGGAATCCATAATTTTCTGCGATATATGTATTCCGTTTATCAAAACACCAGTTTTGATAAAGAAAATTCGAGTTGTCTATATCGATGACAGACATTTACGCCAAATCGGTAAATTATACCTAAAACAAAAGTCTTTGGACGAGTGGGCAATTAAACCTCAAAAGAATTTTCAATAAAGCGGAAAGTTCATCAAGGTTGCATTTTATTACCGATATTATTAAATACGTACTCTAAACTGCTATTAAGAAAAGCTTCTAGTGCAATAAGAGAGGGAATAAAAGTCAATAGTGAAAGCATTATTAGCTGGATGATACAATTATGTTAGCTGATAAGGCTGAAGCTTCGCAGACACTAATAGACCGAGTTGTCAAAGCCTATAACTAGAGACCGACCGACTAATCGGCTTCGGCTTCGGCCACCTTCGGCCAATATTTAAACCTTCGGCCAAAATTCGGCTTTGGCCAAAACAAAGCCGAAGGTTTCGCCGAAGGTGAAATAATAAAATGCTCTGTCAGTATACTATACGATAGAAATGAAATGATCTCTGAACAATATGCTTCGGCGAGTCTTTGATAATTTGAATAGTATTTACACCCTATTTTATACCCTTAACTAAAACGTTTTACAAACTTTCAGGTCAGGTAGTAGGTAGGATATAAATTTTAACAATAGGCCAAGATGTCTCAAAGATCATCATTTGAATATTTCTCACGTAGAAAAATTCTGATAATAATAATTTTATTGTATTTGTTAAAACTCTATACTTATATATTTGATACCTAAATGGCAAAACATCGACCATCGACTATGAATGTTTCGACTTTAATATTTTTTATTGTTATTTATTTTTATTATCGCTTCTATTACCAAATATGTATAAATGTTTGACTTTTTTATCTCATAATTTCATATTTTTGTTTATCACATATCAGGTAATAAAAATATAATGCACATTATTTAAATTATTAACATATAATAGGAATAGGTATATTTTTAGTCACCTTCGGCTTCGGCTTCGGCTTCGGCCGAAGGTATCCTACAGGCCGAACTTCGGCATCGGCTTCGGCTTCGGCCAGAAAAAATCACATTCGGTCGGTCTCTACCCATAACACATAATTCATGAAATTTAACTGTAAAAATCCAAAATTCTTACAGTTAGCAGACACGATTAAATATAGCATCAATTTAGAGCGAATAATAAAACTTTTGAAACGAATTAAACATGTAATTACTATTTAAATGGGAATAAGCCACAATTAAAGGTTAAAATACGTTTATTGACGTTTCAATTTCCACTTCGGAAATCGTTCTCAAAATACAAACATTAGTAAATTAAACAAATTTTGTTTTTTGTTACTTAGTGAAAAATTCTTCTAATAATTTAATTTTATCTGACTCATCTATATTGACAATTCAGACATACATTATACATTTTAAAGTAGACTACTTTAAAATGATATTGCCAATATTGTTGAGTTGCGTTCCTGGGACGACTTTACTTATAAGATAGTTCATTCGATTACATGAAATCAACTTTAACTTGAGAATATTCGTCAGAAAAGATCATAACATGTAATTCATCTTTAAAAAGACAAATACATGCCATGATGACAGTAAAATTCTCCTGTTAGTGATTCCATAGTAAATTATGAGGGAAAAACCAGGAAAAAACCTCATAATACTATCCCGACATGGTAAGTATTTGATCGTGCATTTAGTTTACGTTCAATAAACAAAAAATTCCGATTTAATATGTTTGTTATTTAAAAAAACATAAATGATGTATTCTTCATATGTTACTGACTTACCAATACTGGTATTTTCCTTTTAAAAACTTCCTCTTTCAATATAGGTAACCAGATCCTACTACATTCTGCCGAGGAATTCGCGACACAATTGGTCTCATTTAGCATAAGTAGAGCCGCTTCTTTGATTTTTCTCTTTTTACCATCCGTTTCTTTTAGGACTATATTTGAATCATTCCATTGAACCCTATGTTCATTATCCCATGCGTGTTTACATATTTGAGATCTATCAAATTCTCTATTTTTAATATAGGATTGATGTTCACTTATTCTAACATTTAATGGCCTTGATGTTTCACCTAAATAAAACTGATCGCATTCACAAGGTATTTTATAAATGCAATTCCTTGTCCTTTTTTATTCATTGTTAGGTTTGGTTTTGGACGAAATAGATCTCAACGTGTTTGTTGTTTTGAATGTTGTTGAAATGTTTGATTTATTTCCTATCCTTTTAAGCTTTTCCGATAATCCTTTTATGTATGGTATTGTTATTTTTCTCGTATTATTCCTTGTATATGCTGTAGGATCTCGTTCTAAGTTGTTTTGTTCTATTCAATCGATTGTTGAAAATTCCTTATTTATAAACGATAAAGGATAATCATTTTTTAATAAAACAGATGTTAACAAATGTTTTTCCTCCAAGAACGAATTTTCGTTTGAACAAGTAATTTTGGCTCTATCGTATACGGATTTAATGATTCCCTTTTTAATATTAATATTGTGATTTGATTTGAAATTTAAATATCTGTCGGTGTGTGTTGGTTTTCTATACACCTGAGTTTCGTATCCAGTATCATTCTTAGAGATTAAAACATCCAGAAAAGGTAATGTGTTATTATATTCCTTTTCCATGGTAAATGTTATGGTCTCTTCTTTATCGTTTACATCATTTAGGAATGTGTCCAATAACTCTGATCCATGAGGCCATATTGAGAATAAAATTTAAAAAAACATGTCTATCCTGTTTAAAACAGCAGCTCCTTAAAAATAGCCACATAGTTTTATTTGCTATTTTCCACTGTGATCCATTAGTTTTATTATGTCTACTACTGTTTCATTATAATGAAAATGTTTGTTCCTGTTAAGAAATCCATTAGTAAGTTAATTATTCTCATCTCATGGAAACTTAGTAAATACTCTATACTAATTAGAAAAGATATTTGTTCTTGTTTTAGATGGATTGGTCTATATATCTCTTGTTAATTTTGCATTTCAGAAAAATATGATTCTAATCTCTAATGGAAACATTTTTACAAAATAATTATTATAATTTACTGATGAATTCACTATTCCTATCTTATTCAGATGTGCCACATATGTTTCGTGTCTCGTTTTTAATCTCACCATAGTATAAATATGACGCTTTGATACGTATGTTTAAGTATATATTCAGGTGGAGAAGAAAGTTGTTGGTGCAGAGAAAAATATTAATTTTTTGACATGCTTAAAATATTGTTCCATCCATTTTTTCATATTTTTTAAATTCTAGCTTTAACGTCATTTAATTTGCATCACTCGATAAAATTTGAGTCTATGTGTCAACCTTTGGTATTCCATCTTTGGTCAATCCGTATAATTTATCTGTATTATCAGATTTCTAAAGTCATTAGTTATTATTGGGTTTACCTCTTAGAAATATATACATTTCAAATAGCCTCTTGTATAACAATCATTGTCGATATTATTCGAATTGGAATGAAGTATTTGATTATAATAATTTATACTTACAGTATATTTATAACGATTTAATACAGACCAGTTAACCAGAATCCTTCTCTGTAACATCAGCTGTCACCCATCCGACATCTGACGTCACGGTGTCGTTGTTTAGTGTTTAGTTGACAAAACCTGGCGTGTTCAACATGGAGTTACGATCATTAATCAGATGGTAGTCGGCAGAGGCCCCTTACAACTTGTAAACCCTCATTTATTATCACCTCGTGACACTTAATTATGGCAGTGCATTTGGGCTCTTTCTGAGTATATCATCTCATCATAAGTTAAAACGATGAAGGACCCTTCGTCCTTGGAAAGGACACGAAATATTATGAGACCGATTCAGATTAGAAGATTAGTTTAAGATTGGTATTAATGATGGTAACAGGCGGGATACTGAAAATGCCGGATGGATGTCACTCCACTTCTATACAAGATTACAAGAGAGAGAAAGTCGATGTTTGTTTATGCCCTATGTACAAACAATTACAGGAACGGTCTGAATTAGATTTCTAACACAAAAAATATATCATTTTACTTGTAAAAATATATAAATGATTGACATTTTTAGCGTTTAGTATATCGTTTAGTGAATATAATTGGAGCTCAGTCATTTGAGATTTGCAGATGACATTGTCTTTATAGCCGATTGTATGGTTGATGCAATAATAATGTGTGAAAAAATTATATCACGCTTCCTTGGAGGTCGGACTAAAGATGAATCTGAACAAGATGCAAATAGTGACTAATCTGATGCTATATCGAAATATTGCTGTTGAAGGAAGGGATATTGTGTAGAGTGCATCGTATAAATACTTAGGACATGAAATTCAGTTGGACAGCGTTTGTTAAATTAAACTATGTATTTAAATCGAACCTACTTGTATGCCTTAGAAGAAAAATGTTTAATGTGTGTTACCTGTACTCACTTATGGAGCGGAAACATTAACATACAAAGATACTGCATAAGACTCGCGTAACTTAGAGCGAATCTCAAACGAAGAAATACGCCGTAGAAGCAAAACAACAGACGCCTTTAAAAATCGCGTCGCTAAAATGGAATTGGTTAGGATACTTCGCCAGATTATCAGACAACCGATGGAAAAAACATATTGTCGAGTGGAGACTAAGACAAGAAGTACTATGGAGCAAAGCACGCCCACCAACCAACTGGACTGAGGACCTGAAGCGTTAAGCGGTAACTGGATGTAAGCCGCACAAGACGGAGACCGATGGATAGAGCTGAGAAAGACCTATGACCAGCAGTGGGTACATACAGGTTGATGATGATATAGTTTAACTCTATCTAATACTACAAATATAACAAGTGCGACAAAGCATATAAACTACGACCAATATGGTAAAAAAAATAGCATAATTAAAGTAGATTGTGAACTTTATATATTTAATAGTACTATAATAAAGCAAATCTGTTGTATTATTTCTAACTACATTTGCTTTTTTGACTACGTCAAAGCTTGTGACAACAACACAAGATGATCGTCGCCCTACAAATATTAGGGTTACATTTGAATAAGTAGTACATTTGAATAAATAATAGAAGATCAAGTCAGAGGATCTGGATTTTGGGCAGGATTTCGAACGGGACACGGAACAAACGACCATTTGCAATGCCTTAAAACTCTAGTTGAAAAGTCTATCGAATATAACAGACCCCTTGCTCTTATCTTTGTCGATTTCCACAAAGCATTTGACACAGTCGAAACAGTTGCTATCTTAAAAGCACTATCATAATGCAGAATAGATCACAGGTATGCAAATATTATTCGAAATATATACGAAAATGCGACAACAACCGTTAACCTCCATTGCATGACTGAGAAGATAAAAATTGGCAGAGGGGTGCGGCAGGGAGATACCTTGTCGCCAAAACTATTTATAACAGTTATGGAGTACGCATTTAAACGGCTAGAGTGGAAATCAAAGGGTATTAGCATCGATGGAAAGATATTCAATCATCTCAGATATGCCGATGATATTGTTCTCATAACAGACAACTTAGGAGAAGCCAGAGTTATGCTACAACAACTACAGCAAGTAAACCAGAAAGTCGGTTTAAAAATAAACTATGGAAAAACAAAAATGATGACCAATCTCGTCCCCAATGAGCTAATAGAAATCGAAAACTCGCCCATAGAACTTGTGGAAAAATATTTGTATTTGGGTCACGAAATAAGGTTAACGCGAGATAACCAAACATACGAGCTACTCAGAAGAATAAGTCTGGGTTGGGCTGCATTCGGAAAAATGAGAGACGTATTTAAAACAAATATACCGATCTATTTAAAAAGAAAAGCTTTTAACCAGTGCGTTCTACCAGTCCTCACATACGGAGCAGAAACCTTAACTCTCACAAAAACATCAGCCGAAAAATTGAGAAGGACACAACGAAAGATGGAGAGATCAATGCTTGGAATAAACTTAAGAAATAGAATAAGAAACGAGGAAGTTCGTAGACGAACCGGAGTGGAAGACATTATCGAACATATTACAAGGCAAAAATAGAGATGGGCAGGACATGTTGCAAGAATGAAAGACGACAGTTGGACAAAAAAATTGCTTGAGTGGAGACCACAAGCTGACAAGCGAAGCCGAGAAAGACCCCCAACGCGATGGACCGACGACCTCAAAAGAATCGTGACCAATTGGATAGCAGAGGCGCAGAACAGAAGCAGATGGAAAAGTCTAGAGGAGGCCTATGTTCAACAATGGACAACTCAGGGCTGATTGATGATGATGATGATGAAGTCAGAGGAAAGATGATAATATTGCACTTCTGCAACTTCTGCACGAATAACGAACTAAGAAAAAACAACACATTTTTTGACCACAAAGATCAACACAAATATACATTTAATAACACCCGTGGACAAAGATCTATAATAGATTATGTTATAACCAACAGAGATATACATCCATCGAAAATAATTTACGTTAGATGCCTCAACTCAGCAGATAGAGGTAGTAACCATAGCCTAGTGTTATGTAAAATAAGAATCATCCTTTGAAAAATTAAAGTCGAAGGACTAAATTTGAAATCCACGGAATACTTATACAGGAAAAGAATATAAGAGAAGATCGCTGGGAATGAAATATTAGAAAACATTAATATCGATGAAAGCTGGAAAAAACTCAAAAATAACATAATTAACGCAGCAACAGAATCACTTGGAGAGAGGAAAGTAACGAACACTAACATATCAAAAAAGAAAACACCATGATTTAGAGGGGAAGTGAAGACAAAATATGAAGAAAAGAAGAAAAGTCTTTTTACAATACAGAACACAACTAACACAACAGGCATACAACCACTATAAACGAATCAGAAATGAAACGAATACTTTAGTTAGACAAATAAAAAAGGAACACTGGCAGAGTTTCTCAAAACAGATGGAACACGATTTCTACGGAATAAAAAAAGAAATATGGAGAATTATCAGGGGACAAAGAAAAAAAATAAATGAACTAATAAAAACGAAACACATTCAAAAGGAAACATGGGTAGACTACTTTCGATCCCTATCTAAAGCTGACGATAATGCACCACCAACACCAGACGGCAAACGAAAAAATAAATATTGAGGAGGAAGAGGCAAAGGAAGCATTAAGGAAATAAAAAAATAGAAAATCACCAGCAGAGAACAAAATTCCGAACGAACTCCTAAAGTACGGAGGACCAGCTCTGATCAAACAACTATTAAAACTAATCCAAAAAATAATAGAAAAAAAACGGAATTCGTCAAGAATGGAGATCAAGCACTCTAATACTTCTCTTAAAAAAGGGAGACCAATGGGACCCCGAAAATTACAGAGGAATTAATTTGTTAAACACAACACTAAATTGACAACCAAAGGTAGAACAAATAAACTGAATGAAATTGTAACACTAGCAGAAGAACAACAAAGGTTTAGGTCGGAAAGATCATGGACCAAGGCTATATTTATAATGAGGTAAGTGCAAGAGAAATCATTAGAATAAAACAAACCGGCAAATCTATGTTTCGTTGACCTTAAGAAGGCATTTGACCGGGTCAAATTAAAGAACAATATCCACTTACTGTACACAAGGAGATACCTTTAGGAATAACCCAATAAAAGTAAAAGTAGAATAAGAACTTACTGACCTTATTAAATCTGGCAATGGAATAGGACAGTGAGATTCCCTGAGTCCTCTATTGTTCAACCTGAATATGGATGAAATAATAAAAAAATAAGAACTAAAAAAGGATACTAAACGGGAAAAAAACTACCTTAGAATAATATTTATGCTTTACACACGACGCAATACTTCTCTCTTAAAGTGAAGATGATTTACAACGTATGCTGTACCAATTTAATATAACCGCCAGAAAATTTAAGATGTTAATTTCCCCAAATAAGACAAAATCCATGGGTATAACAGTAAATTTACTTAGATGTAAATTAGAGCTATGTACAGTGTATAAATGAATGGACACAAAATAGAAAAAAAGAATGGAATAACTACTTAAGCATAATGGAGGAGACCCGTGTCGTAAAAATAGCAAGAGATAAGTCACCAATCCGCAGAAGAAGTATCGGACGGATCGCGCAAAAGTTGAAGTAACAACCTACCATATAGATATTAATCCGCCAATGAACAAGCAGAATTTCTTATAAAGAGAAAGAAAAAGAAGTAAATTGGACCTGAAGGGTCAGATAATTGAACAAGGTTTCGAGTTTAAATATCTGAGCATGTCCAAGATCAAGTAAATACAGGATACAGAGCCGCAGGCTGCCGATATAAAACAATATGGAGAAATAAAAATATCGGAAAAGAAACGAAAGGCAGAATTTACAAAACAGTCATCAGACCAATAATGACATCGCGGCAGAAACACGACCTGACACAGAGCGGACAAAAAGGATGTTAGAAAGTAGAGTTGAAAACACTTGTGAAAACACAAGAAATAGAAGACTAGAATGGAACGATCATATAAGCCGAATGACAACAAATGGAGTAGTAAAGACGGCAAAAGTTGTCATTCCATTCCCAAAACAATGGAATGACAACTTACTGGCGGCACAGTAAAAAACTGACAAAGTCTTGTTTATATAAAAAGAAGAAGAAGAAGAAGGAGAGGAAGAACCAAGTAGGAACCGAATCCGAATGAAAACCGAATGAGATTTGAATAGGAACTGCATAGCAGCAGGCCATTTAGAAATTGCGATTACCGTTTGCTGAACAGTGCTAATACTACTGGCCTAAGATGTTCATAGAAACAGCACACTATGTTAAAAATTGTAGGAAATGCCTTCAGATATAACAAGTAACAAGCAGAAAAAATGCAAACATTCATCAATTGAGTCAAATACAACGAAGAAGATATTTACTATACCTTTGCAAACAAGAAGATTATCTGTAATCCAAAAGACAAATAATATTTCACTTTTTTTTGTGTTTTTTTATCTAAAAGAAGTTTATAGTTGCGTTTATTATATATTTTTAAACCAACTGTAAAATATTTTACCCTCCAGATATGGTATTTTCTACCAGTATACCAAATATCCTCACAGTAGTTTTGAGTAATTTAGTTTCAATATATTATCGTCAAATGAGTTTCTCATCAACTGGCTTAATTAAGCGAAACTCATATAAAAATACCTTTTAGCTCAACTGCTTCCAAAATTGCTTGGATATTAATTTCGTGAGACGTGCTAATTTGCCAAAAAGACTACCGTCGGAATTATTGTTCACGCATGATTAAATCTCTCCATTTTTCATAAAGGGCGTATAATAATATTCTCTGTCACTACAAAACACTTTAACAGAACTGTCATACGTACGTACCTGCCTAACGTGTGTTTCGGTCCAACAGACAATTAACAGGAAACATGGTTACATTACACTCCACTAAATGTCTGTTCTCGTGTCCGATTGTTCGTTCGATAGGACTTGTTATGGAATACTATGCGTTTATTTCTTCTCCGGACTAACTCTTTGTTTTGGAATTAAACAGAATATATTGACATGTATAAATTTATTATATTAGAGGATGAAAATTACACTCTCTTGTTATTTCTTAAAACTATGAATATATAAGTTCTGTTATCTACAATTATTTAACGATGTTTCTGGATGGATTTGAGTACAAGAGATTGGACTCAAATATTAATATTAAAATAGCAAATACGGATAGCTTATCGAACAAAGAAATAAGAGAAATAAATTATTATTATTCCATAGATACGAAGTATTAGGTGAATAAACTAGCGAAACTTATTTATTCTAAATAGGAAAATATTTATGAAGAGTATTGATTCTGATTTCTAACAGCAAATAATTATTAGTGATTATACATGAGAACTTTTCATAATTGTAAATAACATATACCAGGTGACTAAAAACTATATAGAAATACATAGATACTTTAATTATCTTACATGTGAGTAGGTAGGTACATTACACCTCCTTTTGTAAGAATGAAAATAATTGTAAAATGAATTTTCATTTAAATGGTATAAAACATTTGTATACATTATTATTTTATTTTAACACATTTAAATAGTTTCTTTTAGTCTCGATAGTCTTTCACTTCGTCTTATCGGTGTAGTCTCTGTGAAACTAGTCTCTTCACACTTTTTGGATTCACTATAATTATTGTCTTTATTATGTTTACAATCTATACTTAAATCTGTCTCATGTACATGTTTTCGTTTACTTTGACATATATTTAGTGTTAAACAATTTGTAATTTGTTGACAACTATGTGACGGATTTCTACGAAATCGTCGGTAAAAATATTTAATTATCCTGTATAAAATATAAAGTAACATACATTTTATCAAAAATAAGATTGCATAAGTGAAATAAGAACTATTTTTTATTGTGTCTGAAAAATTAATATTTGTTTCTGAGGTCATTTTCTCTAAATTATCTAGTTTATGGCTTGCTAAATTTAATGCATCTCGATCGAGATTATTTAATTGTAAGGGAACAAGGTGTAATTTGGATTCATTATTTATCTTAATATCATCACAACAGACTTCTGGAAGGGATAAATCTGGAATGATAGACTGAAAATTACTTTCTTTTGGATTTGAGACAGATATCAAAATAGTTGATCCGGTGTAAGTTTTGCAATTATTCGAAGTAGAAAAAATACCTGTGTTTGAAAGAACAATAGATATTGGCGTACTAGTCTGACAGCTTAAAGTTAAATCTGTTGGTTTGGGTAAAACATATATCCAAGAATTTGGTTTGTTTAATTTATGCCAAATTTCATATTCTGTTTGAATTATACGAGTATCGCAACTAGATGGTATGTTTGTTATTGAAGTTAACAATTCAGTTTCACAAATTGGATTAGTGTGTGTAAATCGGAAAGTATCAGGATTTTTGCAAATAAGTTTTTCTTCATCTAATGAATAACAGTCTTCTAATGTATCAATAGTAACATAAATGTTTCTATTTTCTGAAAGAACAAGATATTTGACAGATGGAAGAATAAAGGTAAGTCTCTTTAATGTTGGATGAATTATAGGAAGAGATATTAGTTTAAAAAGAGAATAAGGAGTATTACTAACCAAAGGTATACTAACCGTAATTAAAATCTTGTTATCAAAATATATATATTTAAGTAAAATGATATCGAAATATTTATGAGCATAATCGATAGTCAATGGAAATGGATAAGTCGATGTACTAGGTAAATGCGTTACCGTTTTAGATAATTCTTGAATTAGTTGCTCAGGTGTTATAACAGAAGGATGAAGGTTATTATTTCTTGCAAATAGGATAACGTTTATTAAAGTAGAATATTCTTGTTGTAATTCTGTTATAAAGAAAGTTAGTAAGGTAAAATGTTCTTCAATTTTTTGTTTTAAATCTAAATTAAAATATTTATTATTCATTTTATCTGTGTAATTGGTAATTGATTCAAAATTTTTATCAAAAATCACTTTGTTTCGGTCTAGATTTGTAATAGAGTTATTAAAATTTGCAATCGTGGCTTTTACTACATGAATTTGTTGTTTTAGTAAATCAAGAAGATGATTTTCGTTACTTTCAGCTTTGTTAATAGCATTATTGAAATTTTCAGCATCATCACTGTCTAAGGTACCGAATAAGGTCCTGAAAACAGATCCAATTGCATTAAATAGAGCGCGTTTTGGTCTAAAATGTTCATGCAGAATTATGTTTTTTAAAGTTTGTTCATCTTGAAAGAGTCTAGGTATGATTTGTCCTAAGAGTTTTAGTGAAGTATCGCATAATCGTAATTCAATAAGAACTGGTTTGTTTTGACACAGTCTTAATGTTTTTTGATAGGTGAGATCTACAAAATTTAATTTGTCTGTAAAAGGTTGTAAAGGAATATGACTTAATATGTTCCAATGAGTTTCAATAAATTGAACATTTTTTATGTGTTCGTAATAGATTCCAGGTGATTTGTTGATAGGAGTATTGGTATATTTCTTGTGAATTTGTTCACTATTTGTCAGCCATATTATTGCATACCTGAAACAAAAGCATGTTTCAATCTATTCATGTGAACTTTTATTGGTTTTTTATTTACTAAAATTGTGCAATTGACAGGAGAATTTATCTCTAGAATTTTATAAGGTCCATTATAATTTTGTGTAAGTTTTTTGGTTTGACCCTTCTTTGTTTGCTCATTTTGGAGATATACTAATTGTCCTTCTAAGAAAACGGTGTCATTAATCTTTTGGTCATAATATTTTTTACTGACTACTTTAGATTCTAATAGATTCGTTTTTGCTAACTCATGAGATTTTCTAAGCTTAAGTGTTAAATTATCTAAATAATCTTCATATGTATATTTGAGTTCTACTGGTCGTATTATACTGCTAGGTAGATTAGGTGTATATCCAAATATTAGTTCATATGGTGTGAATTTGGTTGAAGTATGATTAGTTGTATTATATGAAAACATAGCAAAATCTAGCCATTCGTCCCAATCGGATTGATCAGCTTTAATATAATGTTTAAGGTAGTCTGCTAAAGTAGCGTGACTCCTTTCTAATGCAGCATTTGATTCTGGATGATAAGCAGTACAATTTATATGTCTGATTTTAAAAAGCTTGGCGATTTGAGAAAATAATTTGGAAGTAAAATCTCGGCCTTGATCAGTAACTATTATATCGGGTTTTCCAAACTTGCAAATAAATCCACGAACCAGATTTTCAGCGATAGTCTTGGTTTCATGATTCGGAATTGCATAAGCTTGAGAAAATTTTGTTAAGTCATCTTGTAATGTTAATATGAACTTATTACCTGACTCGGTTAAAGGTAAAGGACCTACTATATCTAAAAATATTTTTTCTAATGGATTTGAGCTTGTTGTTGTTATCTCCATGGGCTTTACGAATTTTTTCTAACGAGTTTATTTTTCTGACAAGATTCACAGGTTTTTATAAAGTTTTTAATATCATTTTTCATATTATTCCATTTGAAATGTTTTTTTATACGATTGTATGTCCGATGAAAACCAGAGTGTCCAGCCGTAGGACTAGTGTGATTCTCTTGTAATATTGTAGTTATTTCCTCAGGTTCAGGATTTGTTAGTATATCATGATAAATGATAATAGATATATCAGTTTTTCTAAAAATAAATCTAATCATAGATCTAATTTTTCCCCAACTTAATTTATCGTAGCTAAAAGTTATTCTGGGTAGGCAAATTTTTAATATTTTATCGTTTAATAACCAGTCTCTTAATTTTATTAGGGAATTAAATATATCTTCATAAGAGGTATTGTCCCAATAATTATTTTTTATAAATATGTGATAAAAGTTTTTATTTTGATCAGAAATATATATAATGTCATTTAGTCTTGGATTTTTGGCTTTCAATTTTTCTATATGACTGAATTGTTTATTTATTTGTTTCTGAACGATCTCATTAAAATTTAAATCTACGGAAACAAACAATGCTAAATTTTGTGAAAATGATGTAATCTTTTCATTTGTTTCTTTTATATTATCATTTGTTATTAATATAGTTTCGGATTTAGATAAGAACTGTGAATAAGTGTCATTATTTTCTTTACTCATTTTGTTTATTTGTAAGGTGATTGTTGCCGGGTTTTTGTTTTCTTCGCAAATATTTGTTTCAGATATGGTTAAAGGAGGACGACTTAAACAATCAGCATTTTGATTTAATTTACCTGGTTTATAAATAATTTCATAGCTATATTCTTCTAATGCTAATCTCCACCTAACGAGTCTTGATCCGGGATCTTTTACATTAAATAGCCATGTGAGTGGTTTATGATCCGTATAAATGAAAAATTTATTTCCGTACAAATATGGTCTAAAGTGTTTAACACTCCATACAATTGCAAGTAATTCTTTTTCTGTTGTGCTATAGTTTGATTCCGCTTTGTTCAAGGTACGACTAGCATAAGCAATAGGTAAATCATCTGGTACTTTACCTTGAGAAAGTATGGACCCTATTGCATAATTACTAGCATCCGTTGTTAAGACAAAGGGTTTGGTAAAATCTGGATACTGAAGTATTGGTTCTGAACAAAGTATTGATTTCAGGTTCTCAAATGACTGTTGTTGAATGCTTGTCCAATTAAATTCAACATTTTTCCTCAGCAGTTTTGTTAAAGGTTGTGTTAAAGCACTGAAATTTTTTATAAAGCGTCTATAATAACCAGTGAGACCCAAAAAGCTCTTAATATCTTTTTGTGTTCTGGGTATAGGAAAATCTGTAACAGCACATACCTTTTTTTCGTCCGGTTTGACACCAAATTCAGTTATTAAATGTCCTAAATACATTACTTCGCGACGAAAAAATTCGCACTTATCTGGTTGTATTTTTAAGTTGAATGTAGACAATTTTTCGAATACTTCTTTTAATCTTTTATTATGATTTTCTAATGTATCGGCATGAATGACTATATCGTCGAGATAGACAAAACATCTGTAATTTTGTATTCCTGAGAGGACAGTATTCATTAGCCTTTGAAAAATACTGGGAGCATTTTTTAATCCAAATGGCATTCGTGAATATTGATAATGTCCAGACGGAGTTGAGAAAGCAGTCTTTGGAGAATCCTCAGGATCCATTTTGATCTGGTGAAATCCTGATGTTAAATCTATTGTTGAAAAATATTTTGAATGACCCAATTGGTCTAATATATCGACTATATTCGGAAGTGGAAATGAATCTCCTATAGTAATATCATTTAGTCGTCGATAGTCTATAACAATTCGCCATTTCTTCTTTGCTGAAGCATCGGCCTTTTTTGGCACAACCCAAAGGGGCGAATTCCATGGCGAAGTTGATTCTTCGATAATACCTTGATCTAGCATACCTTTTATTTGAGTTTCGACTTCATGTTTGTGTACTTCAGGATACCTGTATGATTTAGTGCTAATAGGTACATTAGAATTTAAAGGAATTTTGCAAGTTATGGCATTTGTACTGGTAAGTTGATCTCCTTCCAGATAAAAGATATGATTGTACTCCTTGCAAATAGAAATTAAAGATGATTTTTCTTCACTATTTAAATGATCTGTTCTCAAGGCATTTTTTAATTTAGCAATTCTGTTAGAATTCGTATTATCTTTATAAGAAGACATTTTTCGTATATTTGCATTGTTTTGTAAATTTGGAATTTTTTCTATTGCTACTTGAATATCGTTTAATTCAACATCCGTTTCAGTAGTGTTTACGATTGAGGTTAAAAAGAAATCATTTTTTACTTTAACAACACTAGGACATAAAAATACACCTTTAAAGATTTCGCGTTCGGGACATAATCCTTCGCTTAATTCATTATTTATTACTTTAATTTGAACAATTGTTTCAGTTCTTGCGGATAGAATAGTTTTATTACTTCTTGAGTTAGAATTAGAGTTTTGATTTAGTATAAGATCGTCTGAACAGGATTTTTCTTCTGAACAGGATTTTGATTTATGATTTCGTGAAGAGTTACAAGTTTTATTTGTGCATATCTCAGTGGATTTTACACATTTTGGACTTGAATTTTCTTTGGATTTAGAGTTAGATTTAGATTGAATTGGATTGGATAGTAGTTCTTCACTACTTAAGGTTATTTGGATATCATTGGTTTCTAAATAAGAATGATCCTCTATGGATTTAGCATCATAAGGAAATATTTCATCGATATTAGAACTTGTCTCGATATTTTGATCTCTCAGAAATTCGTCATTGTCATTGTTTAATGGAGATTTTATATATTCGATTGAAATAGAACAATTTTTAAAGTTTAATTTATTTTCTTTATAATCAATTTGGCATTTATTTATTTCAAAAAAATCGCTACCTAATATACCGTCGAAATGAAGAGGAAAATCGTCTTCTACGACATAGAAAACATGAGTTTGGACAAAATCTTTTATCTTGAAATTTACGTTACAACTACATATAGTTTTATTTGGATTTAAGACATTTTTATCAATGCCTCGTAGAGTAATAGACTTAGAATAAATTTTTGGAATGTTTAGTATTTTTGAATATTTAATTAAAGAAATATCTGCGCCTGTATCGATTAGAAACTTGCAAGAGGATGGATTAGAATTATTTACTAAGGGTAAATCTACATAGGAAGTGACTGAGAAGTTGATGGTTGTGATACGGCCTGAACTGAACGAACTCCTCGAGAATCGACCGTTGGTTGTCGAGGATTCTGGAAGTTTAAAGAATTTGTTGGATTTTTGTTTTTATTGTTAAATTCGCGTTTTCTACATTCTTCTATAACGTGACCTGGTTTTTTGCAGTATCTGCAAAAACGTTGGGAAGTGTTGGTATTTTCTTTTCTTAAGTTTGGAGGAAAATCAGAATTGGAATTTGAATTTGAAGGTTTATAATTTTGATTTTGAGAATTTGACCTTTGAAGATTTGAATTAGGATATTTTGGGTTTTGAAAACTAGAATTTTGAAGATGTCTAACATTTCTATCTGAATTGTTTTTATATCGACAGTTATTTGAGGAATGGTTATTTCGTTTGCAAATATTACAGAATGGTCTGAAAATTTCTTGTCTTGATAACTGTTCTTGTTCTTCGGCAATTGCTATAGCAACAGCTCTTTCTAAGGAATCTGGATTTCGGGCTTTGATTAAAATAGAGAGGTCTTTGTTTAATCCTCTAATAAAGACATTTAGTGCTTGAGTTTTTAAGAGTTTAGTACATGCATTTCTTGCATCTGGAGATAAGTCTGGATCAAGTGTATTTATTAATTTTATATAGCAATTTTCAACTTTGTTTGCAAATGACATTACATTTTCACTGGGCATCTGACGTAAGGAATGTAATTCCAATTGCCACTGACCTTCAGTTCGGCGTTCAGAATAAGCATCTAATAAGAAGTCTTTTAAATCTTTCCATTCGTCAAATGTTCTGTTTCTAGTTATGGCCCTAGCTTTATCGGTTAATTTAGTTTCTATAATGGCTAATAAGATGGGTTTGGATTGCGGATTTACTAAATTGTATGCTTTATCACAATTGTCTATGAATTCGTATAATTTTGATTTTGTACCATCAAATCGAATGAGAAGTTTTTCAGCTATTTCAATTGATACTGACATTTTATTTGAATTAGAAGTAGAAGAATTTGAAAGAGAATTTGAGTCGGGAGAAGGTATTTGTTCGTCAAATAAGTTACTTATATCAGGATATAAAGTAGACATACGTTTACAAGATTTTTAAAATATGAGACAGAATTTAAGATAGAATGTACTTACAAGTAGAATATTGTTGTTGGTCGCATAGTCTATTATTCCACGGGTTCACCTCTACTTCCGATGGAACTACAATTGGGTTATGACTGGAACTGGATTTCGAACTGGATGTACTGGACCCCAATGTAATTAGTTGTAGTGGCGATTTTTCCACACTGACAGTTTTTTTTTTGAATGATTCCTCGAAGGAAACAAGTCAATTCAAAAATTCCTCAGCTCTCCTTCTATCAGCAATCAGAGGAACTCTGCTACTAATATCCCACGTTCTGACACCAAATTTTGTTATGGAATACTATGCGTTTATTTCTTCTCCGGACTAACTCTTTGTTTTGGAATTAAACAGAATATATTGACATGTATAAATTTATTATATTAGAGGATGAAAATTACACTCTCTTGTTATTTCTTAAAACTATGAATATATAAGTTCTGTTATCTACAATTATTTAACGATGTTTCTGGATGGATTTGAGTACAAGAGATTGGACTCAAATATTAATATTAAAATAGCAAATACGGATAGCTTATCGAACAAAGAAATAAGAGAAATAAATTATTATTATTCCATAGATACGAAGTATTAGGTGAATAAACTAGCGAAACTTATTTATTCTAAATAGGAAAATATTTATGAAGAGTATTGATTCTGATTTCTAACAGCAAATAATTATTAGTGATTATACATGAGAACTTTTCATAATTGTAAATAACATATACCAGGTGACTAAAAACTATATAGAAATACATAGATACTTTAATTATCTTACATGTGAGTAGGTAGGTACATTACAGACTATAGAAGGGCCATAGGTGTAGGTATCAAAGCAGAGTGGGACTAAAAACTTTAAAATTCAATAGGATAATACGACAAAGTACAGCGTGAAATCGCAAAAAAGACCGATACAGGATTTCTATATCAGTGCATATTAAATTTATTTCATTATCATTATTTCTTCTCAATTTTAATCTGTTCTCCAATTTATTATTTTTAAGGTTGATATATAATTCTCTATTTGTTCTATATATCTTAACTTCGGTATTCCTTTTCTTCTTTTTTTACTGGCACACGTTTGCTTATTTTGTTTAATTTTTGCCACCTTCCACTCTTTTCACATACGCCATCCAACGTAGGCGTCCTATTATACTGTATTATATAGATACTATTACACTGATTCCTAATCAAAGCATTACTGGTACTGGGAATAGAGGTATTTATACTGTCGATGGTGACGTGGCTTGGGTGTAGGTTGGTGTTGGGGCCAGCATGGGATTGGCGCGGTTATTGGCGCGGGGGTTGGCGCGAAAATTTCTGACAGTGGGATTTTTATTGACGGGTGAGCAAACGGTATTTTCTTTATGTGAGGTCTCCAAGTCGAAAGTAAACGTAATTAATCTTAGCTCTGAATTATATATATATATATATATATATAAAATATATATATATATATATATATATATATATATATATGTATATATATACATATATATATTTTATATATATATATATATATATATATATATGTATATATATACATATATATATTTTATATATATATATATATATATATATATATATATATATATTTAACACAGTGGAGTGTATTGAAAATAGGAGAACGAATTGCATCGAAAAAGCAAGAAACAAAGACTAAAAAAATTATAATACTCTAAGAACACTTGAAATATAATATCATCATCATTCTGGCTATATAACTCTAAGTGGGTCCTAGCTTCCTCAAGAATTTCTCTCCAGTCGTCCCTATCCAAGCTTTGAGCGTAAAAATATACACAAAGGTACTTGGGTTAGCCCAGACGGTAACACAATCAATCCAATGGACCATGTTGTTGTGAACGCAAGACATTACAGCGATGTTATGAATGTACGTATCAGACGTGGAGCAAACATTGACTCCGATCACTACCTGGTCCAGGCTTAAATAAGGGCACGAATCTCTAACGCAAAAAAGGTAAAGGAAGCAAAGAAGATAAATTCGAGGTGGACAGTCTACGAAACCCTGAGATAGCTAGAAAATTTGAAAACAAACTTAAAGAAAAACTAGAAGACCAAATGACTAGTACTGTTAAAAACATAGATAATTACTGGAATGAGTGCAAAAATATCCTGAAAGAAGTAGCAACAACAGTTTTAGGAAAGAATAAACAAGAAATGAAGGGAACAGAATGGTATGATGCGGAATGCGCACAGGCAACTCAAAAAAAGAATCAGTCTCGTGGGAAACTCCAAAACAGAAGGACAAGACAAAATCAAAAGGAGTACAAACCGATGAGACAATTAGAAAAAAAGATACTAAAACAAAAGAAAAAACGACATTTAGAAAACCAGCTACAGGAACTAGAAAGGCTCAATTCACAAATAGAAGCTCGAAATATTTATAAAAATGTGAAACAACACAGAAAAGAATTTTAACCTAGAATAACCATAATAAAAAGTAAGGACGCTAAAATTATCAATGAGCAGGATCAAATAGTGGAGAAATGGGCAGCGAATTTTTCTGAGAAATTAAATATAGGCCACCGAGAAGTGACTGACATAAATGACCACCGTGAAGACGTAGACGATAAGAGAAAGGAAAATAATATACCAACAGAAGAAGTTGCCAAGGTAATAAAAAGGTTAAAAAACAACAAATCCCCTGGAGAAGATGGTATATCCCTTGAGCTGTTCAAGTATGGAGCAAACGCGCTAAAAAAATACATAATAAAATTTGTTGCATCCATTTGGAGAGAAGAAAAACTCCCAGATAGTTGGAATGTGGGTATTATAGTACCTATTCACAAGAAAAGAGATCCACTAATATGTGACAACTATTGAGGCATTACCCTCTTAAATACGGCTTACAAAGTACTGGCTTATATACTTTATGATCGTTTACTAGTATATACTGAGAAAAAATAGGCAAATACCAATGTGGATTCCGAAAAGAAAGGTCAACAATTAATTAGATTTTCCTTCTCAGACAAACCTTAGAAAAGACATATGAATATGGAATCGATACCCACCACCTCTTCATATATTTTAAAAACATTTATGACAGTGTAGACAGAAGTGCACTTTATAATGCCGTGGCAGAACTAGATATTCCGTCGCATCTAATAACATTGGTAATGGCAACTCTTTCGAAAGTTAAGTGCAATGTCAAGGTACAAAACAGAGTGTTAAGATTTTTTTTAAATACATACTGGACTACGCCAGGGAGTCTATCGTGCCTATTGTTTAGCATCGTGCTAGAAAGAGCTCGCCATAGAGAAATCGGGCATAACAACTAGAGGTACGATCATCAATAGAAGTGTACGGATATTGGCCTACGCAGATAACATTGACCTGGTAACACGAACAAAAAGAGACCTGATACAGGCTTTTGAAACTTTAGAAAAAGCCGCGAAGACAATGGGACTGCAGGTCAACGTATCCAAAAAAAAATATAAAGGTCACGAACAGCACACAAATAGCGGCACCACAAGCTCTGGTGACAGAAGCACACACATTCGAAGGGGTCTCGGAGTTTTTATATCTTGGAACACAACTAAATAACAGCAACCTTGTAAGTGTAGAAATTAAGAGAAGAATATACCTGGCGAACAGAGCTTACTTTGGAGTAAAGCAGCTCTTAACATCATATATAATTAGTAGAAAAACCAAGATACTAATATATGAAACTCTTAGTAAACCTGTCCTGACATACGCGTCAGAGACATGGACTATGGTAAAAAGCGACGAAGAACTGTTAGGTCGCTTTAAAAGAAGAATACTTAGGCACATATACGTAGGAGTACACGAAAGCGGGATATGGCGCAGGCGCTATAATTTTGAGTTGTATCAATGCTATGAAAAATACAACATCGTCCGGTCTTTAAAAATTAATAGACTAAGGTGGTTAGAAAACCTTGAAAGAATGGACACTGGAGACCCACAAAGACAGATATTATATCAAGAGCCAGTAGGAATTAGGAAGAGAGGCAGGTCAAGATCTAGATTTAAAACTCAAGTCGAAGATGACTTGAGGAATCTAGGGGTCAGAAATTGGAAAGCCAGGGCGAAAGATAGGGGGGAATGGAGACGAATTCTTGAACAGGCCAAGACCCACACAGGGTTATAGAGCCAAAGATGATAATGATGATTTCTTGAGTCTCCAATAATATATAATCTATCATGTGTAAGTTTATCTGGGGATTTCCATTCGTGTGGAAATTACCAGGTTAAGTGATCTTGCTGGGTTTATTAACCTATTACCGTTGTCATTTGATTTCTCGTGATTGTGTATATTGTTATGTCAGCAACATTCTGACGTATATATATATATATATATATATATATATATATATATATATATATATATATATGCATATAAAAGAAGTACTTGTGACTCGTTTGGAAAAAATATATAAATATGTTTTGCTTAAAACAATTATATTTTTTAGGTTCGTCTTTTTTCGATTATCTTGGGAACTGCTAACTAGAAACATTAAAGGATACGTGAAAATTAATCTGCTAATTAAGGGCTTTCATTATATACATACATTTAACTTGTATGACGACTATGTTTATTCTGCCTAAAATGTAAAAGGTAGTTTGAAGTTTTAACTAAACAGATCTTCTGCCGTTTTCAGTTTCTCAACTTGATAATGTTAGTGCATGTTATAAATATTTCTTAATTCTTTTTGTTACCAAAGTCCTACACTGATAAAGTGGGTCGTAACAGGAGAAAACAGGGGTTTCTCTACGGGGGCTATTTCTGGTGACGGAGCCGGTGTTTTGTAGCGCGTGCAAGCCGATAATTACCGCTTGGTATCAGCGCCAGCGGTTAAAATTAGGACGGGCACAACGTAATATGCCAGCGTCGTTGTTAAGAATTTAGACAGAATCTTCTTGTTTGAAAATTGCTTAACATTAATTCCGGTTTTTAGTCTTCTAAAAAGGGGAGCTTATGTATAGACGTTGTTTTTAATAAAGAAACTAGATACAGGTTTGTTCAATTTAGTTTATAACATGACCTCCCACTCCCACCCCCTTGGGAGTGGGGCTGAAGACTATAAAATATTAAATTGGACCTCCATTTTTATTGCAGATTTGGATTTTTTATGCAAAAATTAGTATTTTTTGTATTTGAGACAATTTTCGAATTAATGATAGATGGCACTAAAATCGAAAAAAAAAACGGTTTATTCTAATACCCTAGGACAGGGATCCTCACTAGGATTTCTTTGAGAGCCTAATAGTTTGAATGAAATTTTCCTCAGGGCCGCAAGTACAAGTGGTGGTATGAAACAACTTTAAAACTATATGACTATAACATAAGTTTATTACAAGTTACGTAAAAACAATATACTTATAAATTATATGGACTGTTTTGCATGTAAAAAGTAGGAAAATGTCTTTTACTTGACTCCAGGAATGTCAAGTCCCGAATTTGTTAATTCTTTGAAGTCGACGGGCGAAATCTTTCACAGCTCTCTAGAATGGCATCTATGTTAACAGGTTGGGAAGAAACTGAAATTCTCAAAATGTTTTCAACGTTCTCACTAGTTAGCCTAGATCTGTACTTGTTTTATATGAACTTTAGCTTACTGAATGTAAATTCACAGACATATGTAGATGCAAAAATACACAAATTTTTCTGAGTACAGTCAATTAATTTTAAGGAAATTTGTCATTTTCAACTGCTTCCCAAAACTTGTAGTGAGCTTTTTCCTTCTTTTTTTCTTCAAAAATACTTTTGAGCTCTGTATCATTCTGAAGATCAATTAATTCATTTTTCAAATCCCTAGCTTCATATCCAAAAATAGAAAGATAAGCTACGTTTGATGTTGTTATGGTCCATGGATTTTTCACGAAGCGAAATGGTTCTTGGAACTTCCTGAAGTCACTAAACCTCACAGACATTTCATTCTTTAGGTCTGCTAACAGCTTCAGTAGATCAGAAATCTCTTGACTTTCATCTGGATTTTCATCAAACAGTGCTTAACGGAAGGTAAGCTGGAATAATCTTCATTTAACAATTCTTCAATATACATATTCAGCTTCTGCTCCAGTGAAAACACAATACTCATCATTTTCGTTATAATGTTATTGTAGTCTTCTTGCAATTTGGTTAATGTTTCATTCATAATGCTCATCGTATCAGCGAGAAACGCTACTTTAAGCTACCAACTAAAATTATGAATATCAGGAAACTCTTTATTCTTTGTAGCCAAAAACAGAGTAATCTCATGTTGAATGCTGAAGAATCGTTCCAAAACTTTACACTTACCCAGCCATCGCACTTCTGTGTGGTAAAGAATGTCCCCATATTGCGACATTTTTGAATTCGCCAAACCATGATACTTTACTTTGGGCTTATTTAATTTAAAAACATTGTTTTTAGTTATTTGAGGCCCTTATCACAACCTAAAATGGATTTATAGAAAACTGTTGAATTAGGACCACTTTTTGTATAAGCGACCTCTGAAACATTATTCTGCGGTATTTTGTTAAAGTGATTATGCAAAAAATCTCATGGGAATATTTTTCTCAAGGAATTCGAGATTATCATTTCGTATAAACATATTTTGCTGAATTTAAAACCAAAATCCTATTATTTTTCTGTCATACATTAATGTGTTATTTATTAAGTTGTCCTCTAGATTTTTTTCAGTTCTTAAAAGGTTTATTTATAAGCCAAATTAGTGCAATGTAAATATTTTACATTTTTACACAGCAATTCTTATCGGCAGGGAAGACGTGAAGTCGTAATTTTTTATTACATCTTTCAATGTGAGACAGTGGCGTACCCAGGGGGGTTTGAGGGTACCCCCCCCCAGGACCCTATTCCGACACTGTTACTTACACATTTTAAGGACTCAAAATGGAGGTAGCGTCATAAAAAAAAAATCGGTGACCAACCAAACCCCCCTCCAGAGGCAAATTCTAGGTGCGCTACTGATGTGAGATAAAATAAAAATGCGATGACTAACTGGAAGGTTTAAGATTAGAGAAAAATAATAGGCCATGTTTATTGGAAATACTCGACATCATTAGCACGTGCATCCTACCCTGTCGTCTAATTTCCTATGAAATTAAAATAGTAAATGTTTTTAAGGTCCATTTATTTTTTCGGGCATGCGTATTTACTAATGTGAAATGCGGTACAATGCATGGCGCCGCTCTACACTACCATAATCTGATTAAATACATAAATAGAAGCATATATATATATATATATATATATATATATATATATATATATATATATATATATATATATATATATATATATATATATATATATTGTGACGATTAGGGTTTATAGAAAATAATTTATAAGTTATATACTACATAATATTAGATATTTGGTTGTTTTAAATAAGTTATATACTAGAGAATTTTATAAAAATTATTTATGTGAGGGCATTTTAAGAAATTAGCATATAATAATTGTAAAAAGTTGTATTTTAGTAGTTATGATTTTGTAGATATTTTTAAGTGAGCCATGTGACTAGGCAACACACTATACCCTCCATTCCTAAGTGTCATTTTAAGAATTTTAGGAATATAAGTGGGGTTATATTGTTTGAAATGTGTATTTTATTAAATTAGAGTGTTAGTTACTAATTTGAATGTTTATTCTGATCTGAAAAGCCTAAATGTCAACAAAATTATCAATGGAACATTATCGAATACTCCAGAATGCAGAATTTGACCATTGTTTATGGTCGAACATTCTCGAAATAATGATTATGGCGGTGGATGGAACAGATATTTTTTCGAGAACATCCATATCGATTAAATAGAACAAAATTGGAACATGATCTCTTACCAGATGGTTCTAGAAATCCAAAAACATATAAATACCCGTGATTTGGATTCAAGATGGCAGTTTTTAAGTTTTTAGTCAGAAGTCAAGCAGTTTATTATGAAAGTTAGTTAGAGTCAGTGAATCAAGTACAAATAGTCCAATAGTTTAATATAGTGAGTTAAATGAAGATTAAAAATTATGCATATAATTTAATGCACATTTATAATTATACACAAATAATTATTGAAGATAAGAAAAGGTATATTGGAAGAAATTAAATTATATTATGGTTGGAGATTAGTATAAATCAACTTATAATAATTGGATATTGGTATATTGAAAAGAAGAATAAATATAAATGCTGTTTGCTGGTTTGGTTGGTGGTGTATAAATGCTGGTGAAGAAAACTATATCTTAAATTGGTAGAAGCTGATAATTGGAAAAAGTAATTTCACAAAAAACAAGGATAACTGAAGTACGAAGACATTCAGTGGTGATTAGAATCTATATAGTAGAAAACAGTTCATTTAGGCATTCAGTGAAAGAAAGGTACAAAATTTTGTTAATATAATTTAGTTAGTGTCATAACAATTTCAATTTTGAAGATAGTTTTGTTTAAATTTTAGATTGTCTATAGAATTTAATTAGTTTTATAAGAGTATCAATTTAAAGATAGTTTATTTTAAATTTACATTGGCTAGGTTAGATATATATGTGTGTTTCATAATAGTTATAATAAAGATAATTTAAAAAAGTACTTACAAGCTAATTCTTTGAGAACCGCGATAAAAACCCTATATATTATATTATTAAAAATACTCATTGCTCATCATTCAAACAAAAAAAAAAAACACATCATAACAATATATATATATATATATATATATATATATATATATATATATATATATATATATATATATATATATTATAACTCGCAAATTTTGTTTTACTGCCTAGCAATCTGAGGGCTGCTAAAAATCGCTCCGAGGCGAGGGCCGCATGCGGCTTACGGGCCGCGTAGTGAGTATGGATGCCCTAGGACGAAGGAGAATTATGAAAATGGTCTAATATCTCGAAAAATACACTGCTTAAAATCAAAAAACCAAAACAACACTATTTTTCTGATACCATTAGTCTCTTTGGTGCTTTATAGAATACTCTATATATTTTATTTTTATTGAAGTTCTTCCTTCAATACGATCATATCATATGAAACATCTGGAATTGTATCTAGTCATGAAAGTCTTAAATAAATAAAACTTCTCAGTGCCAAATAGTTTTGAAGTAATTCAATAAATATAGAATGCGGTAATTTTGACAATAATTCATAAACCTAACAATAGCTTGACGTTTATTGAAAAGTTTTGTAAAATAAATTGTATTAATAACTAAGACTTTAAAATTGTTTTATATGTTTTTAAAAGCTCTACATTAAAGATGGTTTTTAATGAAAACGAGCAAATTACTGTTTTAATGGTGAGGAGCTACGGCAATAGAAAAAGGCCTTATAGTCAAGTAGGCAACTTGTTTAACGGTACTTGGTCAAATCATTCTCCTATTGATAAGGCGACGGTAAAAAAAAATGTAAAACGCTTTGAGGAAACTGGACGAGTATGAGATGGTATTCGAACAGATAGATTGACAACTGTTATAAATAAGATTCATATACATCCTCAAGCAGAGCTGCACAAATACTCTTTCTTGCAGCTGACTGGAGGGGATACACGTCACGTTTAAAGCGTTGATATCGGCCAAATTTGTCAACACTGTAAGATTTTTATAACTTGTAATTATACATATAATTATTTAAAACTATGGTAGGCAATATTTGTTGCATCGCAAACTGCTACAGTAATAGTAAAAGTGGTTACACTTTTTATCGATTTCAACGTGAAAGTCATAATAAGCATCAATGTGAACTGTGGATTGCAGCCTCAAAGCTGAACAATGTTTAATTTTTTTAAGATAACATGTACCAATAATTCCACATGTACAGTCTTAAAATTTAAAGAAAAATTCAGTTATTTATATTATTGCTTAATGACATTAAACAGAATTAAAATAAAAAAAATTATATTTAAAATCTACATATTTACAATTAAATCTGTATTTACAATTCGACAAAAAGTGAGGTTCGTATTAGGATCACAAAAAAAACATTATTCAAATAATTACTTAAACCCGTTTTTAGCACAGATAATCTCTGTAAATATATAAATAATTGGTACAATAAATATAAAATATATAAATTGGTATTATATTATTGTTTAAAAAATATAAGTAATAAGCATGTTAACCGTTTGTAATCTATAAATTTAATTTACTGTTTTGGTAAAGATATCATCCAAATTTGAACTTAAATCCATTGGTAATACATAAATACTGCGATACCGTTATTTATATACAGATAATGACATTGTTTTGTTGTCCATAGGAATTAAGATTTATTGCAATCCCATCTCTAGAGTATATTTATTATAATGCTCTAAAACTAATTTTTTGGTTATTTTTTAGCCTTAATAGCAATACAAATAAAATAAGTAACTAAATAAGTAATATGCTTTATTGTCACTGAAAATTGTACAACTTTTATGGACAAAGCTTATAACAGTAAGACAAGAAAGAAGAAAAAAATCAGAATAAGAATCGTTTGTACTTTTAAATAAAAAAAAAACAATAAAATTCATCCAAACTTAAACATAAAAAATACTACCTAATTAAGAACCTACAAGCTTCGTAAAATGTACCTAACAAAAAATAAAAATTGGGAAAGCAGATTAATGAATTAAGGGCTCAAATATTCCACCTCCTTGTGCAAAACAGTAACCAAATCTGTCATACAGATTTCTCCTCATATTTTGGAGTAGGGCTGGTGTAATGCTTGCAGAGAAATGAAGTATTTTTGCCCTTAATTCGACTAGGTTTGTGGCCCTTTCAAACTGATGCCTATAAATGTTTTCTTTAAGAAAACCAAGAAAAAAAAATCGTTAGGCGCTAATTCACAGGATCTAGCGGGCCAAATAATTGTACCAAGTGTACTTATCAGTCGATCAGGAAACGTTTGATTGAGGAAGTTAATAGTTACCCTAGAGTTGTGAGTTGAACACCCATCCTGTTGGAAATGAAAAATAAACTTCCTGAAAATGATCGGGAAGGCGTCGAACTGCCGGAATGATCTCATTCTGTGAAAATTACAGAATGAGATCTTAACAAATTGAATAAAATAAAATTACAGAATTATTTGAGCTCGTTTAGGTTTCCATTGATAAAAAATCGACCGACAATATGGTCGCCTAACATCCCAGTCCAAACATTTAACTTTTGCGGATGCTGCTGAAGTTATCTTCCGGAAACAGTTTTTGTGTTGGTTGTATCTTAAAACAGTGATACCCATTTCTTTTGAGAACTCGCTGGACAGTTCGAGTATTCACGTTAACTTCCTTAGCAATTTGTACACAATTGCAGGGTTCGCTAGCTTCCACAAAAGCACAAATATCAATATCTCTGTTTTGACGCTCTTCATCGACAGGTCTAACACGTGGTTCATTATCTTCATAACACGTTTTACAACTGTTTACACATCCCGAAGTTTGAAAATGTTTAATGGTATTTTTAACTGTTTATTGTTAACTGTCTATTTTCGGAGGCAACAATAAATAAATCAATTACTTCACGTATCGAATGACCCTGAAAGTATCATGTTACAAGTTGCACTTTTTCTTGGACGGTATACAACGTAATAGGCATTTTATTAATTATTTGTTTATTCTTTCAGAACTTCTTTTGAAATTTTTAATTTCAATGTGACAATTACGACAATTCGTACACTTCCCGTCATATAAAACTGGTACACTTTTTTTCCCAATGTAAACCTGTGTTCAGACTGAACACAATAATGGTTCGTGAATCAATTCGTTGTTGCCATCACAGATAACGGAGTTTCAGTAAATTTAAATAAAACGTAAAACGTAAAAAATAACGTTCAAAAATGTGTAAAGTTTTTAGATAGGTATTATTTTTATTATTAACAACAAAAAACCGTATCTAATACATTTAATAACCACAGAGAGGGTTGAGTTAATGTCCAAAATGTTGAACGATATTTAAACTTAGGGTATTGGCACAGGGAACATTGGAATGCATCTACTGTAATTTTATACTTCAATTAGTTACAGAACACAAACTGTTGACTGTATGTTATGTCAATAAGTTTAATAACAGGCAAACTACCTAAATTAGTTTATTATTTATTACATAAACGATAAATGTGAAAAACATTATACTTTATCCTACGTAGATTATAAACTATAAAATATCCGGGGCGAAAAGTGCTTTTCAAAACGTGACAGTATTACATTACAATCCAATATCTCACTGTAATGTTCCTTATGGAGATTGAATCTACACTTTTTTACATTATTATGTATAAAATGTAAACAAAAAACATTTACCTACCCATTGAGATGCATATTTTTTTCAAAATTAAATGATTTACGGTGTATAAATGATAATGAGAATAAAATTAAGCGGAGTAAGATATCATCATCTGTCTTAAAAAATTCTCTTATAACTGAAAAATGTTGGTTTAGTATATACAGATGTTATCAGTTATCAGTGCGTGAAAACTTCCCGAACATATCCGAACGATTAAACATAAAAAATATTGCTTGCCATCAGTCAGATTTGACAAGTTTGTCAAAGTGAATTTTTAAAGATACCACGTCAGTTAAGTCAGTTTGATAAAATGAGAATAATTCCAAAAATAGAAGATGGTTGGTCTATTCGACAACTGGCTCAAGAGTTAAATAGAAGCAAAACCACCATCCACAACATTAAAAAAAATGGGAAAACGAGCAGACTTTGGATAGAAGGAGAGGGAGTGGGCGACCAGTTATTACTACTGCCCAACAAGATGAAACATTAACTAATTATTTAAGAGCGTATCCCTGCCATACGGCAAGGCAAGCAAAAGTTAATACAAACTTTAATGCTTCAATTTTTGGGACCGTATAATTTTTACTTATAAGAAAGTATTCCAGTCTCATTATAATGGCCATATTAGGGTTTATAGACCGCCTCGAAATAGGTTTAACGAAAACTATATTTTATCAAGTGATAAGTCCGGACGGTTCTCTGTAAATGTTTGGGCTTGGATGTATAGAGGAGGTTTAGGAATGTGTTGGAGAATTAAAGGACGATTCAGTACTGAAACCTATTTACATATATTAGATAATGTGATGTTGCCATCGGTTAGGGAAATTTTCCCCAACAATAATTTTATTTTCCAGCATGATAACTGTTCAATCCACACAGCCCACCGTGTACAGGATTACCTTATGGAAAATAGCATGGAAGCTCTTCCATGGCCCTCTAAAAGTCCAGATATTAATCCAATAGAAAACGTTTGGGGACTTATGATCAACAAAATATAAAAATTAAATGTAGTTCCTCAAAACAGGGATTCTTTATGGACCACCATTGAAGAAACCTGGGAAAGCTTGGCCGTAGATGAAAATTTGACACTAAATTTAATAAAATCAGTTCACAGAAGATTACAAGAAGTGATTACTAATAATGGAGCTATGACAAAATACTAACTTTTCGAATTGTAATACACATATTTAAATTCCACACTTGTTCACTGCAAAAATTATTAATTTTTTATTAATTTCAAATTAAATTTTAAATTTTTCCAATGGGTTTTATTTACTGTAGTATTTCACAACTCAATACAGATTTGTGCTACACTTTACGAGAAACCAATCACACCTCTCGATTTGAAATTAAACATAATCATTTATAGTCATGTCTAGATTTATTATCTATTATTATTTTTGAATTGAAATATTTTCATAATTTATAATAAAACACGAATCAATGTATGGGTACCGAGATCATGGAAAATTTCAAAATTAGTAGAATTTTTTAAGATTTATGTTTAAATAAATGTTTAAATATAAATGTGACTGACTGATCGAGAATGCTTGATATTGTTTTAGTTTTGAATATACTAAAAACTTGCGACCTGCCGCACAGCCCTGCTTTTAGCTGGTTTTATTTAATATTTTCGTTGAACTGGCAACGTTGCCTTCGAAATTAGAATGACACATGTGAAAAGCTCAACTTACACAACTTGAAAAACACGATATTCGGTTATAAGAGTTTTTTATGACGCGAACGGTACCTACTGTTAAATGACTATAGAGGTGGAAACGTGTAACATGTCACAGCGATTGCCATTGTGTTTTATGATCAATAAAACAATGTCGTGATCTGTATAAATAATTAATATACAGACAATAATTACGATTAATTACAAACTTTTGATATCATTACTGCAGATTTATACATGTTTTCAATGGTGTAAATCTTATGATGGTGATACAATAACCTATAGAAGGCGACACCTACAAAATCCAGTTGTAAGAATTAAATGAAGATAATTACGATCGTAGATTATAATTTTGTGAGATAAAATTGTAACTGATAAAAACTTCGTTAACACGGTAAGTTTTTCCGACAAAGCAATATTTACACTATGTGGGAATGTAAATCGCCAAAATTTAAGGTATTGAAGTGAGGTAAATCCATACTGTATACGTGAAAACCATTGTTTTTTTTGTCCTGTCACTGGTCCTTTCCTTACAATATCCTTTTTTGATGATATTAGCGTTTTTTATAATTAAACAGCATTTTGTTTGATTAGGTCTCTATCTATTAAAGTATAATACACATTTTTACCTATTTCTTATGCGTCTAATGACAAATGCTTTCCATTATGATTAGTAGATGCCGAGTTATTATTTTTACACGATCGAAACATATTTGTTACGAACAAACTTCACTTATAAACTGTACATACAGTAGCAATTACACATCTGTAATGATTGATATTACCTATTAATTTTATTTCCCTCAACAGTAGCCGTATCTGATTCAATCTTGAGCGGTCAGGTAGAAGTTTCAAACGTGTCTATCTATTAATAATGACAATGATACAACTAATCGTTTAGCGACGGGAAAGCCAAAACGATATATTTTGAGACAAGCTATACATCGTTATATTCACTGTTCCGTTTCGCATTTATATTTATTTTAAAGATTATTTATCACAGTGGTGATATATTCATTTTTATTTCTATTTAAACATATGCGCCACTAACGGTAACGCTTTGTGTTTTTGCCAGCTAAAGCAGAAACCGGCTTTGGCGCGAAAGACTTCACTTCGCCATCAACACTCGACCAAGTCGGTCGATATTTTGTATTAGTCGGCTTTTTAACGATTGTAATCAAAATATACGTAATAAAAGTGTTTCAACCCCACAGTTTTTTCTTCATGGTCCATTCGAGTCGTATATATCAGTGGTTATCAAAGACATTTATGCAGTTTGCTGCAATCTAAATTTAGTTAATTAGCCGGCAAGTCGTCTTTTTCTGTTCGTGAGGGCGGAGTCAAGTGGTTACAAGTAACCGTTACAAGTAACAATTACAACCTTCGGGCGGTTCCTGTAGAGCTACAATTCAAGCTGCTAGCAGTCCACCCAACATCACATCCAGCACCGTGGCAGAAAGCATCTGTAGTCTTTCCTCTAGTGCGTGGATAGAACTTCATCTGGTCAACAGCACGCCTAATCAAAGTAAGTGAGCCATTCCCATCTCTATTTCATATATTCTTTCTACTTGCGTGGAGTTAAATGTCGTTTAACTAGGGTCAATTATAAAAACCTGTTTATTTGGTTAAACTCATTTTATTACTCAAATATAATATTTCGTTAAAAGGTACAAAAACCTGTCTTGCTTCAAACAAAACAACTATTCATTTCATATACTTGATTTTTTATCGCCGAGTAAAACCTTTATTGCCTTACTTACATTTCAGGTAACGAACCCTATATAATTTATGCGGTTTCACTTTCAGTTAGATAAAAAATATAATTTTCAACATTTTGTACAATTTTATTGCTTATTCATAACGACAGGTAAAACCTTTTCTTATAATTGCGATTTCATTATTTCATTAGTATACTGGTAAACATTTTAAATCTTTTCATCGTAAAATAAACTTCGAGTATTATTAAAAAATATTTTATTATGTCTCTAAAAGATTTAAACAAAAAAAGGGGTATACTTAAATCACGATTGACAATATTCGAAAAATTTCTTAATAAACAGATTGAAAAACAATCTGACAATTTAGTTATTGAGGTGGAAACCAGGTTAGCAGATATAGAGCCTGTTATAAATGAATTCGAAAAAATTCAATACGAAATAGAAAACATTTCGGACAATGTTTCTGAGGAATTAGACAATAGGGAAATCTTTTCAGATTTGTATTATTCGCTTGTATCACAAGCAAAAGCATTAATAAATTCGATTTCAAATAAGCATGAATGTAACAATCGTCCCGTAGAATCATTTTCTTCAAACTTAGGTAGCACTCATTTAACAAATGTAGAGCAAATTCAATACAGTCCACTTCACTCTCAAATAAAGCTCCCAACTATCGAGTTACCTCATTTCAAAGGGTCATACGGGAGGTGGCTTGAGTATCATGATACCTATGATAGTCTAATTCATAAAAATCCTTCGATTAATTCAATTCAGAAGTTCCATTATCTTCGGGCATCTCTAGGTGGAGAAGCTGCACAGGTTATCAGCTCATTAGAGATTTCGGCCGCGAATTATGATATAGCATGGAACTTACTATGCGAAAGGTTTGCAAACACGCGTCTTTTAATCTACAATCACACAAAGGCCTTATTTGATTTGCAACCCATTCCAAAAGAATCTTCTACTCATCTTCGTCAACTAATTGACAATGTTTCGAAAAACTTGCGTTCGCTAGAATCTCTTCAGCAACCTGTTCATTCTTGGGACACTCTGTTAATATTCATGATAGCAAGCAAGTTAGATGCCCTCACTGCGAGGGAATGGGAATCATATAGATCCGGAAGTGATCTTCCTACCTTTGAAGATATGATCGCATTCTTGAAAGGCAAAGCTGATCTTCTAGAGAAGCTAGAAGTATCGAAAGTTACGTATAAATCGGACAGGCAGTCCAAATTCTCAAGGCAGCCGCAATCTTTTCTCTCGTTCAATAGAAAAGCATGTACGTTCTGCAAAGAAGATCATAAAATATATAACTGCGCTAAATTCTTGGGGGCTTCGACCCAAGAGCGAATCAAACACGCTAGGGATTCAAAACTTTGTACAAATTGCCTTTATTCTGGCCATTTTAGCTCCAACTGCAAATATGGAGCGTGTAAAAAATGTAAGGCAAAACACCATAGTTTGTTGCATTTAGATAAACAATCCGTTCACACTACCGATACTAATCAGCGGGTGGAGTCTGAACCTGAACACCAAGTGTCTCTTTCAGCTCACTCGAATGTAGCTCAATCAATTTTGTCTACAGCTGTCGTTCAAATATTCGATAAAAACGGTAGGGTTCATCAATGTAGGGCTCTTCTTGATTGTGGCTCTCAATCAAATCTCATAACGAGAGAATTAGCTGATAAGCTAGCGCTATCAAGGTCCGAGGTAAATATCTCTATTGTAGGGATAGGTCATGCAGTCTCAAACATTCGATCTAAGTGCACAGCGAAGATTCAGTCAAGGCAGTCTTCGTTTTCTACATCTCTTTCATGTCTCATAGTCAATAGCATCTGCGATAGAATTCCAGCATATAGTTTCGACATTGGAAACTTAGATATTCCACGTCATTTAAGACTAGCAGATCCAGATTTTCATGTTGCTTCAAAAATCGACATTCTGATAGGTGTTGATACTTTCTGGAAAATCTTGTGTGTGGGACAATTCAGTTTAGGTCCTTCTGCTCCAGTCATGCAAAAAACAAGGTTCGGTTGGATAGTTTCCGGTCAGTTTAATGACAAAAGGGAATCAGTTTCATATTGCAACTTCAGTAGAAATGATTTAAGTTCTGACTTAAATGTTCAGTTACAAAAATTCTGGGAACTCGAAGAGTACACGGAACCTGTACTTTCCGAGGAAAACTTAATATGCGAAAAACACTTCTCCTCAACGGTGAAGAGAAATGACGAAGGTCGCTTTATCATCAATATACCTCTGAGGGGCTCCATTGAAAATATAGGTGATTCAAAGCGACAGGCATCAAAACGTTTTCTCAACTTGGAGAAAAAACTTCATAAAAACGACGTCCTAAAAAGGATGTATACCGAATTTATGGAAGAATACATACAACTTGGTCACATGTCCAAGGTTGATGATAGTCGTCAACAGAGCTTTTCGTATTATCTTCCCCATCACGGGGTCTTAAAGGATGACAGTCTCACCACAAAGCTTCGTGTGGTGTTCGACGGTTCCTTTCCATCTTCTTCTGGTCTATCAATAAATGACATTCAAATTTCGGGTCCTACCATTCAGGACGATCTATTCTTAATTTTATTGCGTTTTCGACAACATGCATTTGTTGTTTCTGCTGATATTACAAAAATGTATCGTCAGGTGCTCGTGGATCCTGAACAACGAGCACTTCAGCAAATTTTCTGGCGTTCTTCTCCTTCTGATACTCTGAGCACATATCAGCTAAATACGGTCACATATGGAACAGCTTCAGCTTCGTTTCAGGTCATTCGTTGCTTATTTCAGTTAGCATCCGAGAATAAAGATCTTCACCCTACTGCGTCCAAGATCATCAAGCGAGATTTCTATGTTGATGATCTTCTGACAGGTGGAGATTGCGCAGAGTCATTGTCAAATGTATGCAAGGATATCAACAATATCTTAAACAGCGGATGTTTTGAGTTGAGGAAGTGGGTATCGAATGATCCGGTAGTACTTAATAAAATTCAAAGTTCCAAGTGTCTATCAAATCTAAAATCATTCGGTGGAGAAGAAAAGGTAAAGGTACTTGGCCTAAATTGGATGTGTGATTCGGACACACTAACATATAAGGTAGCTGATTTACCTAATCCTAATAAGGTAACGAAGAGAATAATTCTTTCTCGTATTGCTCAGATCTATGATCCTCTTGGGCTGCTTAGCGCTTGCACAATTACGGCCAAGATTATAATGCAAATTCTTTGGCAAGAAAAGCAAGGCTGGGATGAATCTGTTCCCCAAATCATTTTTACGCAGTGGCAGCATTTCAAGGAGGAATTACTTAGATTAAATAATATCGAAATACCTAGGTACGTAAAATTAAAGGATTCGATCTCTTGTGAGCTACATGGTTTTTCTGATGCCAGCAACAAGGCATATGGTGCTGCAATCTATGTTAAGAGTGTTGATTCTGATGGACATGTTTTGGTTCGTCTATTATGCGCAAAATCCAAGGTTGCACCCCTTAAGGTGATTAGCATACCTCGTTTGGAATTGTGCGGCGCATTGTTACTTGCTCGTTTGTCTGAAAGGGTAATCAAGTCCTCAGATATCAATTTCGATAAAGTATTTCATTGGTCTGATTCTACTATCACTCTGGCATGGATACGCACACAGTCAAAACTATTAAAGACGTTTGTAGGAAATCGTGTCGCTGAGATTCAGACCAAAACGGAAAGGAAAAATTGGCACCACGTAGTTTCGAAAGATAATCCTGCTGATCTTGCTTCTCGTGGAATTAGTCCCCTATTACTCATGTCTTCTGACTTATGGTGGCATGGACCTTCCTGGCTTAAATCAAATGATTATCCCACACAATTTTCTCTTCCAGATGACATTCCGGAGTTAAAGACTGCCGAGGTCATTACTTTGTCTGCCACATTAGACTTTTCATTAATAAAGCAATTCTCTAGTTTGATTA